>NW_022196912.1:369109-384399 GCF_008632895.1 Mastomys coucha | reverse complement strand
TTTTTGCTTTGTTTTGTTTTTGTTTTCTTGACAACATTATCAGAGCTACTGCCACTGGTGGGAGGACGCATCGTTGAGAGAATTCATCCATCGGTGCAACCTGCACGAAAAGCGAAGGGCCTTCTCTGGTTGACATGGACACAGGAGGTCTATGCCACTGTGGGCAATGCCACCCCTGGGAAGGGGGTCTCAGGTTGTGTGAGGAAGCAAGGTGAGTGAGCCAGAGAGAGCGAGCTGGGAGAGAGGTGGCATCCTACATTGTCAAAGCTTCAGTTCCCAGCTGCAGACGCCTGCATCAGCCTCCAGACTCCGCAGGAACCAGCACAGTGAGACAAGAGCCAAAATGGACCTCCTGCCCCCAAACATGGCTGTGGGTCTCTGTGATCGTTCTGTTTCAGTGAAGGAGGATGGTCAGACACACGGTCTGTACCTGGAAGCGGTACACCCTCGATGGTGTCAGGAATTTGGGCATTTCCTGAGGATCGGGAAGGAGATGCTGCACCCCATGGACACCATGGGAGTGGATGGCAGCTTTAGGAGGTGAGGCCAAGAGAAGGCTTTGGAGTCCCTGGGATGGGAGTGTGATGGGGGTAACCTCACTCTCTGTGACTCCCCCCGGGAAGGTGATGGCTGTGCTCAAATCCACAGCTCTCAGTAACACTGTGATAGGGCCACAGCCATGCACCAGGAGAAAGAGAAGCCCATGCTCTGATGAGTCTGACACCCAGAACTGCCCAAATGGAGATGGGAAATGGGTTAGGGCATTTCCATATCCAAGTGCAGGGCTGTGGGTGGTGCCCCAGGAACAGCAGGGCTCACACCTCCCCATGGGGCTGAATCTGGCAGATGTGAATTTTGAGATTTGGTCTCAGGATGTATTCCTGAGGGAGCCCTGACCTCACCCTGCACCCCACCCCACCCGCATGTCACCTGTGGGCCACCTCCAAGGACCTCAGAAAGGAGCCAACTTCTCAGTGTGTGAAGGGTTGGGCTGGAGGATGAGGCTCTGGTTAGCCATCTCAAGGCAGATACTTGTGCTCAGCAAGGACAGCAGCAGCCATTGGGCCTCACTGAGTGGGTAGGAGAGACACATGGCGGAGGCGCCCTCTCCTGCTGGATCCCTGTGCTCATCTGACAGAGGCCATCCCCTTGCTTCACACTCTTCACTGGAGGTCATCCTCCTGCATCATACTCTTCCTTCCTGGTCATCCACCTGCCTCATACTCTTCAATTACGGTCATCTCACTTCCTTACCCTCTTCACTCAAAGTCATCCTCTTCCCTTACAATCTTCACTCCTTGTCAGTCCCTTGCCAGAATTGAGGAGAAGCCACCATCTCCTCCAAGGAAGAGGAGGGCATTGTGGGGCAGAGAGCACATCATCCATTGGGAGTGGACAGAGGAGTTAGATAGAGCATGCAGACTGCCATGACATGGTCAGAGAGTCCAGAGCTTGGCACCCAACCTTCCCAGGGCCACATGAAAAAACACCAGGTGGTAATAATGCATAACAAGATGCAGGTGTCCTTCAGAAAACTATAAATCCATAAGTTTAGCTGGCTGGAATCTTGCCCCAATGTCAACATTTCTTTAATACCATTTAATATCCTTGATCACATGATTAAATCTCATTCAACTTCCTTGTGAGCCATTTCTCTTTGAAACTAGCATTTTATATTTTTTCTTTGTAAGATTACAATGGTTAATCAAAACAATCATCATGAGAGTAAATACAGGTCAAAGACAATGCTGTACTTTTCTGAGACTTCCTTTGTGCAGTTAATATAAACCTCTGTACTTTAGCCTCAAGGACACTCATAGAAGGGCAAAAAGCAGCAACATTCTATAGCATGAAAAAAATCATAAAACCATATACAAAGTTCAAATCACCCTCCTCCAGTACCTGTATGTTCCATATTCCTCCTAGGACGGCCCATTAAGTTCTAGCTAATGCATGTACAAATCCAAAGTCTAAAAATCTACATTGCTGCAAACAAAAACATGGTCAGACCTATAACAGCAATACTTAAGTCTGGGATATCAACTTGATAGACATTCCATTGCTAAGAAGAGACACCGTGGAAAAGGTAACTGTTTTAAAGGCAAATATTCAATTGGGCCTGGCTTACAGTTTCAAATGTTTAATCCATTACCATCGTAGCAGGAAGCATGGCAGTATGTGGGCAGCCATGATGCTGGAAAAGGATATCAGAGTTCTGCATCTTCATAAGAAGAAAGCCAGGAAGAGACTGTCTTCCAGCCAAATAGTAGGAGGAATGTTTTGTACTGGCCAGAGCTCCAAAGACCACCACCATAGTAATTCACTTCCTCAAGTACAGTAACATTATTCCCACAAGGCTACATCTCCAAATAGTGCCACTTCTTATGGCCAGGCACATTCAAATCACCATAGTTTATTTCTACTATGAATTCTTTTGTGCATTTAAATATGATTAGGACATGCAAAGGCCTTACCACATTGATTATATTGATACGGTTTTTCTCTAGTATAAGTTCTAGTAAGTATTCAGAGATTATTGTGGCATGTAAAGAATTTCCCGACTTGAGTACATTCATAAGATTTCTGTCCAGTTTGTGCTCTTTTATGTCTTTGGAGACTATGGTGACATTCATGGGCTTTTCCACATTCATTACACCCATAAGATTTCTCTAAAGTGTGTGTTTCTTTAAGTATTTGGAGATTACAAGGACATGCAATGGCTTTACCACATTCATTACAATCAGAGGGCTTCATTTCACTATGTGATCATTAATGTGTAGAGAGATGACTGTTATATACAAAGGCTTTGTCACCTTGATTACATTCCTAAGGTTTCTCTCCTGCACATTTTCTTTGTGTATTTGGAGATGACCGTGTCCTAGAAAGGGTTTACCTCATTCATTACAGTCATGCAGTTTACCTACAGTATGTATTCTTTTAGGTATAAGCAGACCCATGGGTCATGCAAGGAGTTAATGAACTGACTACATCCATAGGGTAACTTGCTTGAATGTGTTCCATTACATAGTTGCAGATGACTGTAAATCACCAAGGTTTTACCACAGTGATTTCATTAATGAGGCTTCTCTCCAGTGTGATTGCTTCTGTGTATGTTTAAAGAACTATGACATGCAAAGGCTTTACGACATCGGTAACATTCATGAGGCTTCTCCCTTGTATGTGAACTATTGTGTGACTTGCCAATGCTTTAAAACAATGATTACATTCCTAAGGTTTCTCTCCTGTATGTGTTCTTTTATAATGGGGAGATAGTGCAAAGTTGTGAAAAGTCATTACCACATTAATTACATTCATGAGGTTTCTTTCCAGTATGGAATCTTTTATGTTTTGGACACTAGTGAAATAAACAAAGGCTTTAGCCTACTAATTATATTCATAAAGTTTCTCTCAAGTATATGCATTTTTATGTCTTTGGATATCACTGTGACCTGCAAAGGCTTTACCACATTGATTACATTCATAAGGCTTCTATGTACTATGACTTCTTTCATGCCTGCAATGATAATTGGCACATATGAAACCATTACCACATTCATTACCCTGTACAATCGTTTTATCATGTGAATTAATTTTACAATTTGATCTAATGGTAAAGCAGGGTCAGACTTTCAGTATTTTTTTACTTCATATGTTCATGGTGTTCTCCAGCATTATGGGTTATTTTGCATATTTCAAGATAACTTTGATGGTTATTACTTGGCTCACATTTATAACATCATATTTATATGTGATTTTTGTATGATGTATTTCACCTATCTGAAGAAAAATGGAATAACTCACACCTTTATAATGTTATTTCCATTCAAAATTTTTCCAGGGGCTAGAGAGATGGCTCAGTGGTTAAGAGCACTGACTGCTCACCCAAAGGTCCTGAGTTCAAATCTCAGCAAATACATCATGCTTACAACCATCTGTAATGAGATCGGATGCCCTCTTCTGTTCTGTCTGAAAACAGCAACATTGTACTTATATATAATAAACAAATAAATCTTTAAAAAATAATAATTTCCTGGTAGTGTGAATAATACCACATTTGCCTCTGAACCAGGAGAAAGAGAAGAATTTCCACATTTCTAGCACCTCTAAAGGTTTTCTGCAGTGTGAGCTTGGGGATGTTCCTAGTAAAGTTAAAAAAAGGAAAAAAGAATTAATTGCAAACTCCTATCATATTCAGAATATCTACCAAAGGCAGAATATTACATATTTTCTCATTGTTCTGAGATAGCAATATATACTTTGCTTCTTTCAATATTAAATGAAAAGTTCCATATTACAGTCACATGGTTTGACATTTTGTTCCTCATAGACATGTGGTATGTGAATTAATGTTTCTCTATGACCATAGTCTTGACTCACATAAACTGCACCCTCAACAAACTTATCAATGTCACTATAAGCATATAAGTATCATCAACTTTAAAATGGATTATTTGCTTATTAGAAGGTTTATATTTATATATTTAACACTATTCAATGTGCAATATCTAATTCTTAGGAGACTATACACATTGTCAAATCCACAGTGTAGTTCTAATGGAGGTAAAAATCAGATAAAGGTATCTCTTAAGGTATTTCCTTGCCTTTTTTTTTTTTTTTTTTTTTTTTTTTTTTTTTTTTTTTTTTTTTTTTTTTTTTTTTTTTTTTTTTTTTTTTTTAGTAGTAATGCTTTGATAGATAAATCAGATACCTGACATGGAGGCACAAGGTTTTGTCTGAGTACTATAATCATAGTTAACACTTAAAGGACTGATATTCTAAACTCTTGATTTTCTTTAGAGCTTCCAGAACATATTAAGATATTCTCAGAGGCATATTTGTATCAGCTTGTTCATGAAAATTACCCTTCATGTTTTCTGGAATTTTGACAATGTTCTTCAATATGATGGTCTTCCCAATTATAGCCTAAAAGACAGTAGCAGAAAATGAATGATATAGTATTGGAAATTAGGCAAAATTCAAAGTATTGTGAAAATTTTCACAGCACTGGACATGATTTATTCAGCTTGAATTTGCTTGTTCTCAATTGAAATAACAGAGTATCAACACTAACCAAGAAACATGTGTTCCCTTATTTTGAAAAGCAAAAGAAAATTCACAATCATTCCTATAACAGTGAGGTTCCAGTATGTTTCCAGCATCACATCTTTGTAAAGGCATTTCGGGAAGGATACAGCAAATTCTGCTCTTCCGCAGTGAAGTTCACATGCACATCATCATAACTCGCTGCATCCTAGAATATCTCTTCCATGTGTACATCACAACGCATGCGACTGACATCACTGTGAGGTAAACGTGTGCTTCCTTAGCCATATGATCAGATAATTTCAGTACTACCTACACTGATTTCCTGACCCAGAAATTATGTCACCACCACATCATTTTAGGAGAAACTTGAATTTTAATGTTCACCTGTGTTGCTTCTGAAACCTGTGAAAGGGATACAGTCTTGCAAGAGAAATGGCAAATGAGAGCGAGATGCAGGGGTTAACAGATCAACAGTACCAAGCATACACCCCAAAACTTGCATGAACAATTATTAACTACAAAAATAATGGACAAACTGGGTGTATTTGATCATGTCTTTAATCTCAGACTGACAGACATGCATGTCATTGCGCTGGAGGCCAGTGTGGTCTATGCAATGAGTTCCAAGACAGGCAATGTTACATATTCAGGTTTATATTTATATATTTATCACTACTCAATGTGCAATGTCTATGCTAACATGAGCCCGGCCCCGATCCCCACTGACGTCGTCTTAGGACGCGCCCTCCCGCACACGCGGGGACTGACAGTTCTGACCCCGCCCCCACCCCGCTGGAACTCGCTGCTCGCCCGCCTCTGCCCGCCTGTGCCCGCCCAGGCGCGCCCCGCTGGAGACCGCGGCGGCGGCCATGACGCCCGGACAGACTCTGGGCCTGCGTGCGTGCGGGCGTGCAGGGGGCGACTGGTGACGTCAGCAAGGGGCGACGCCGTCTCGACCTCCGTGTTTCCGGGTTCGCGGTGGCGGCGGCGAGGATCCCCGGGACGGGGGCGTCGCGCGGCTGTGACGTCGTTAGGAGCGCGACGCTCCGGCGGCCGGGAATCCGTGGTCTCTCTGGTTCTCCGGGAAAGCGGCGAGGTCGGCGCGGGACGGGCCTTTTGCGCAAGCGCGGCAGCCCGTCAGCGCCGTTTCCGGTATGCGCGGCGCTGTTTCCGGACGCCGGGAGGTCAGAGGTCGGCGGGACCGGAAGTCGGCTCTCGGCGGCTCGGATCGCGGCCGGGAGCGACACAGCGGACGCCGCCGAGGAGACTCCGGACCGCGTGAGAGTCGCCGAGATTCCTGCGTCATTAACCCGCGCCCGCTGTGAGGGTCACGGGGTCTCGGTGAGGCCGGTGCACCGCCGCGATCCGGGCGGGAAAGCGAGAACCGGCGCGGGACCGGGGGGAGGGGCGACGGGAGGGAGTTTCTGCGCATGCGCGGCCACCGGGCCACCCGCCCATCGGTGCTGTTTCCGGACGGGCAGCGGCGGAAACGGAACTGCGTCCCGCGCGGGCGAGCGAGCGGGCGGACGTCGCGGCTGCCGGGTTTACGGAGGCGAAAGCGGCGCGGGTGACCGGCGCGGTGGGCGGGGCCTGGGGCGGGGTCGGGAAGGGGCGGGGCCAGGTAAGGAGAATGGTCTTGATACTTAGAGCGGGTCAGTTCGAAGGGCGAGGGGGCGGGGCCTGTGTGGAAAGACAGTGACATCGGGGGCGGGGCAGGGAGGGGGCGGTGCTACTATGATTCCTGACCCATGCTGTGTATAGAGGGACCCTGGGCTTGGGGGCGGGGCCTGTGGAAGGTTGAGTGGCCTCCTGGGAGATCTGCATATGCAAATGAGGAACGTGATTGCACAGGGGTGCATGCTCATTTACATACGCAGATTGGCTGGTCCGTGAGCTGTGAATACGTGCTGGACATTTGCGTATGCAAATAGCTCACTCCAGATTCTGATCCTGCCATGGTCTCTCATGAATATGCATTTCTCATTTGCATACCAGGACTGGGTGCATGAGACTCTGGGTAGCCGTGAGCTCATTTGCATAAGCAGATCCTCCTGTCCTTGAATGACGAGGCTCCGCCTCCTGAGCACAGATGATCATTTGCATATGCAAATCACCAAAGCTCTTGACTGAGCCACTCCTAATGTGCAGGCCTCTCATTTACATATGCAAATCGTCCGACCCACCCCATTCCCAGAGCCCATGCCAAACATGGGTGCCCCTCCTGAATATGCATGATCTCATTAGCATACCGGCATACCCCCTTTCTGGCCCTGGGTGCCAGGCTGGGCTCACGAAGCCTATGGATATTTACATATGCAGATGAGGTCCGCTATTTCACAAGGACCACGGGGGCGGGGCTCAGGCCCCAATCACAAAGGATGTTCAAGCAGGGATGATTTGCATATGCAAATTAACGACAGATGCCCTGGTCTTACGTTATTTTGAATATTCATAATGTTACTTGAGTATGCAAATGAGCCAGGGATGGCAGTCTGGAGGCGGAAGGCGGGTCTATCCTCTGACAAGCAGGTCAGACCTGGGCAACACGTGGGCGGTGATGCCTCGCTGTGGGTGTGACCTGGGCGCTATGACGTCATCATGGGCGTGGGCTACCACCATCTGGGCATGATGGGGTAAAATGGGCGTGTCCCCGCCCAGATGACCTCACCTCCTCCCTCTGTCTCTCCCCCCTCCCCGCCCCCCACAGGCCACCATGTCGTCTCCGGCCACCATCGTGCACGATGCGTCGGAGGCAGTGCCGCTGTGCGCGCAGCTTGGGCTGTACCTGAAGCCGATCGCGCGGGTGACGATCGCGGTGTCGCTGCCTCCGCTGCGCCCGCCGGGGCGCTCGGTCTCGAACTGGGAGGTGATGGAGCGGCTGCGGGCGCTGGCCCAGGCCGCGCGGGCCCCGTTCGCCACGCTGCGCATCGCCAGGAGCTCGCTCGACTCCGTGCGCCTTGAGGGCGAGCTCGAGAACCGCGCTGCTGTGCGCGCTGCGCTCGCCCGCCTGGACGGCCGCACCATCCGCCTGGCGGGCTTCGCCGACGGCCTGCGCGTGCGCGCAGCAGAGGCCCGCGCCGACTTCCCCTCCCGCCACGACTGGGATGCCTTCTTCCGCGACGCCCCCGACATGGACGAGGCCCTGCCGGGCGAGCGCCCCGACACCGTGCACCTCGAGGGCCTGCCCTGCCGCTGGTTCGCTGACCGGGGGCCGGGAGTGGCGGCGGCGGCTGGGTCAACTTCAGGGGCGGGGCCATCGATGACAGCACCTGTGACATCGTCATCGATGACATCAGCAGCAGCATCCGCGACATCGACGTCATCAACGACATCAACAGTGACGTCATCGGTGACATCGCAGCCAGGGACGTCGGCGATGTCGTCGGGAACATTGGGGGTAGCAGCCATGACGACGTCATCGTCGCCCGTGACGTTGACATCCTCTGTGATGTCATCTTCCATGACAGCATCGGGGGCGTGGCCGGGGTCCTCCCCAGAGCGGCCGAGCGAGGCGGTGCTGCGCCAGGCGTTTGCGGCCTTCGGTGAGATCCGGCGCGTGGACATCCCGATGCTGGACCCGTACCGCGCGGAGGTGGACGCGGCGGGGGGGCGGGGCTTCCACACGTTCAGCTTCGGCGGGCAGCTGCAGTTCGAGGCCTACGTGCAGTACCGAGAGTATGCGGGGTTCGCGCGTGCCATGGCCGCCCTGCGTGGGATGAAGCTCATGTTCAAGGGCGAGGACGGCAAGGCGGTGGCCTGCGGCATCAAGGTGGGCGGGACCGGGGGCGGGGAAGGGGCGGGGCCTGAGGAGGGGGATCAAGCTGGGCGTGGCCTATGGTAACCAGGTAGCTTCATGGGTGAGGGAGTGTGGCTTAACAAGTCTAGGTGGGCGTGGCCTGTGAGTGGGCGGGGCAGTTAGCTAGATGATGGCATCATACAATGACATAGCAGACAGGAAGTGAGGACAGGATGATGTCATGCGATGATGTCACCCAGTTATGGGATGACACGTGCCAGGGGGCGGGGCAGAGCGCAGCACAGTGACAGCATTCCTGTCGGGGGCGGAGCCCTGGCCGATCCCCGCACCGATGCCCATAAGGATGGCTGCACTATGGCCACCAAATGTGAGCCTCATCCCCTTGCCTCAGCTCTCACGGTGGAAAGATTGATCCTCAGCTGAGGCAGGGGGATGACCGTGAGATGAAGTCGTCGTCCCGTGACCCCGCCCCCCGCAGGTGTCGTTCGACTCCACCAAGCACCTGAGCGACGCCTCGATCCGCCGCCGGCAGCTGGAGCGGCAGAAGCTGCGCGAGCTCGAGCTGCAGCGCGAGGAGCAGAAGAGGCGGGAGCGCGAGGCGGAGGAGCGGCAGCGGATGGAGGAGCGGTGGGCGGGGCCTCGGGGTCGGGGGAAGGGCCGGGATGATGTCATGGTGGGGCGGTCCGGGTGGGGTGAAGAGGGCGGGGCTGGGAATCCTGGCTGAGGTCACGAGGTGGGCGGGGTCGGTCAGGAGGTGACGTCACCCCGAGGCCCCCCTCCCCGTACAGGAAGCAGCGCGAGGCGGAGGAGCAGGAGCGCGAGCGCCGCCGGGAGGAGAAGCTGCGCAGGCGGGAGCAGCGGGCGCGGGCGCGGGAGGAGAGGCGGAGCCGGCGCCGCGTGGAGAAGCTTCAGGCTGAGGAGCAGCGGCGGCTGCAGGAGAAGATCCGTGCGGAGGAGCGGCGGCTGCTGCTCGCCCAGCGCAACCTACAGAGCGTGCGGCTGGTGGCCGAGCTGCTGGCGCGGGCCGAGGTGGGCGGGGCCCTGACGGGGGCGGGGCTTAGGGCTGACAGGCGGCTCAGAGCAGGTTACAAGGCCTGACTGAGGTATGGGCAAGGGCTCATTAGCATATGCAAATCAGCACCCGAATCGTGCCTGCTCTGAATATGCATGAGGCCATTTGCATAGTGTGAATGACCAACTCCCACGGGTGCAGTGGATACATTTGCATATGCAAGTGAGCCCGATCTCCTGGGGGCGTGTCAGCAGGGGGAGAGCATGCATGAGATGATTTGCATATGTAAATCACCCATGGGTGGGAAAGACTAGACATGAGAGCATGCAGCAGCTGCTTTGCATATGCAAATGACCGACCCAGCACCTCCTCGTGGATATGAATATGCATGAGTGGGTTGGCTTACTGCCCACACCTGCCTTCTCTGTGAATGATGTAAGAGAACATTTGCATATGTAAGTGAGGGCCAGCTCTGCAGACCTCAGGGGCGGGACCTGACTTCGTGACTGACAGCAGGGCCCTGTGGGCGTGGCCTCGCCTGACTGACTTACATCCCTCTTCCCCCACCCCCCGCAGGCCGCCCGCCTCCGAGAGCGGGCCCAGACCGAGGAGGCGGAGCTCCGGCGCCGACGTCACCAGCAGGAGGCGGAGCTCCGCCGCGTGGAGGCCGAGAAGCGGCGAGCGCTGGGGCTGCAGCGCCGGGAGCGCGAGCTTCGCCAGCGCCTCGTCTCCCTGCTGCTCGCCCGCCGCCCCGACCCCGGCGACCCCGGCAACGACACCGCCCCCCGCGCCCGCGCTGAGGACGACCTGCTGCGGCCCGTGCTTGACATGTTGTGGCGGGGCGGGGCCGGGGGCGGGGCTGGGGCAGGAAGGCACGGCATCCAGAAAGGAAGTGACGTCATTCAGACAGGGAGCGTGTTCCCTGACACAGGAAGTGGTGTTGCCGACACAGGAAGTAACGGCACCAGGACAGGAAGTGATGTCATCGAGGCAGGAAGCGATCCCGCGGAGGCCGGGAAGGGCCCTGACGCCCAGCTCAGGCGAGACAAGTGTAGCCGCGACCTGGAGGTGGGGCCGGAGGGGGAGGGCGGGGCGGAGCAGGCGGAGGGGCGTGGCATGCGCGGGAGGAGGGAGCCACGCCCACCACGGAAGCCGCGCGACGGGGGCGGGGCTGAGGAGGAGGAGGAGGCCGAGCCGCTGGGCGGGAGCCGCGAGCGACGGCGAGCCCGCGAGGCCGAGAAGGACCGCGGGCGCGATCGGAAGCGCGGGCGTCACCATCGCGAGGAGGAACGCGGGGGAAGGGGAGGGGAGTCGCGGTCGCGCTCGCCGCGGCGCCGCCCTGCCTGGACCGGCGCCTGCAGCCCCGCGTCTCCCAGGAGGCCTCCATCCAAGGACCCCGGGGACGGCTCCGCCTGAATCCGCGCACAGCCCCGCGCGGCGTGCCGGCCCTTCCTCCCTCCGGCGGTGCACACAGGCAGGGCGGGGCCTCCGAGGGTGACGTGAGCCTGGGGGCGGAGTCAGTGCGTGGGGGAGAGCTGAGGCTCGAGTGTGGTTTACACTCGCGTGGACTCGAACTCACGAAGCGCTGCTGCCCACGAGGAGTTACCGTGCGCTTCTCAGCAGCAGAGACGGACTTTGTGTGTGTGTGCGCGCGCATCTTTGCGTCATGGCACCCGAGGCACGCGCACATGTATGTATGTATGTATGTGCACGTGTGTCCCCTGAAAGGCTGAGTACACTCGTGACCTCTTCGCGCCACTTCATGGAGACGACGTCGTCGATCGCTGTGTCACTATGCGCATCACGTAAAGTAACAATAAACTATGCAGACGCTGCACAAAACACAGGAAACTGCGTCTCTGTCAAGCCTTCAAATTAGCGTAAATTTGCATATATTAGCATGGACGATAGCGAGGGAATTCTGGGATCTCTGCCAGTTAGCATGATTTAGCATCATTAGGAAGAGCAGCATCGGTGCAGGGATTTTCCGAGATGCTCCACAGATTCACATAAGTTTGCATACATTAGCACGAATAAACCAAGGAAGGCAGACGGAGGCTGCGTGTGCATTAGCATGCATTAGCATACATTAGCATACATCAGCATAACTCACCAAGAACCCGCAAACGCTGACCTCGAACCTGCCAAGGCAGCTCAGCATAAATTAGCATAGTTCAGCATCATTATCACGCAGCAGGACGGGAGGGCAGGCTGAAGCGCTGAGGTGTCCGCATTACCATATATTTGCATAGATTACCATAAAACCAGCATGGATCAGAGAGAACTAGCAGAGGCGTGAGTACTGATTAGCATAAATTACCATAGCTTAGTGTTTCGTGTGCGCGTGTGAGCCTCCGTAGTCAAGCTAGGGAACTCATTTCTGGTTCAGGGCCGTGCGCAGACCCTCGCCACGCTCCCCCCCCCCCCCCCCCCCCCCGGCGTCAGCCTGCTTCTTTTTTCTTTTCTTTCATTTTTTTTCTTTTCTTTCCTCTGTTTATTTTTTTCACACAGCCCTGGCTGTGGTGGACACGCTGTGTAGCCCAGGCTGGCCTCTGCTCCTCAAAGGCCGGGGTTAAAGCTGCACGCCACTACAGTCAGCGAACTTTCTCATATTTTAATGGTGGTGACAGAGGGAGGTGCGTCACGGTAAGACGGCGGCCAGCCGAGACGGGAAATCGAGTCACACGAGCGCATCTCCCGGGCGACGCTTCCAACGTCTGCCGGTTACCGCGGGAAGGCGACGTGACGGACGAATCCCACGAGCTCGCGGCTTTTGGTTTTTGATTAAATGATGTAACGAGACGTCACTTCCGGGCCAGCATGGCGGCGTAGGGGCCCCCGGGCCGCCGCAGACGCAGGCGTGGGAAGCCGGCGCGGGCGGCCAAGGCGCGGTACTCGGCCCCCGAGCGCTCGCGCCCGCGCGTCTGCAGCAGCATGTTGAGCGACAGCAGCAGCGCCCGCCCGCGCTCGGCCCCGCCCCCCGCCAGTGCGGCCTCCACCACCAGCACCGCACCGCCTGCGAGGGGGGATCCGGGGGAGAGGGGGCGTGACCTCGGGGTCCGCCATCCCCCTGCCGCAGCTCCCTCGCTCACTCACGGCCATCCCCCTGCCGCAGCTCACCCCTACATGATCCCTGGGTAACCCACAATCTGTGGCTGGCAGGAGTGACCTCTCCTGACCCCACTCGCCCTGCCAGTGTGTAGGTGACCCCGTGACCCCGCTGTGACCTCTGAGACCTTTGGGTGATCCCACCCACCTGCCCCGCAGGCCCCGCCCGCCCGCCGCAGCAGCCGCACGCAGGCGCCGTCCGTCCAGTCATGCAGCACGCGGGCGAGGATGAACAGGTCCGCGCGTGGGAGGCGGGACCGGAAGAAGTCGCCTAGGGGCGGGACAGGGCGGGATCAGACGTCTCATTAGAATACATTAGTTTGCTAGTCAGGCCCTTTGTTAAAAACCAGCATGCGGGTGGGTGGAGCTCATTAGCATAATTCTGCATAAGCTAGCATGAGATCTGCATAGGTTTGCATGGAGCAAGCAGCCTGGGTGAGGGGTTGGCTTTTCATTAGCATAGAATTTGCATCCGGATTGAGCTGGGACGCGGGAGGGCGGGACTATGGTAATGAGAAGGGCGTGGCTCTGTGCGGCAACAGAGCTTGATTTGCATAAATTACCATAGAACCCTTAGGGACCTACAGGGGGCCGGACCTGCATTTGCATCTCATTAGCCTGGACCTCACCGCGAGTATGATCGAAGCCCCGCCCCTCCCACCGGGTGACGTCCCTCGCCCCGCCCACCCTCGAGGCCCCGCCCTCCGCCGTCCGGTTACCTCCGACGAATCGCACGCGCGGCCCTGGCCCCGCCCCAGGCTCCGCCTCCTCCTCCTCCTCCACCCGCGCGGCGGCCACGACATCCGGAACGTCAAACACCGTGACGCGGCTGCCGGGGTAGAGGCGGGCGGCCTGGCGGGCCAGCGCCCCGGTTCCGCCTGCGGGGTGGGGGGTTGGGGTGGACTCACCCACGCGACGAGCCACGCCCCTGTGACGTCACTTTCTGTCCGCGTTGTCGCCTCATGACATCACTTCCTGTCTCTTTCGCCCCGGTTCAAGCCCCGCCCACCACCGACCGCAGACCCCGCCCCCTCACCGCCGAGGTCGCAGATGCGCTGGAAGGCTGAGAGGTCGAAGGCCGTGAGGACACGCCCCCCCCACACGCTCCATGTCTCCCGCAGCGCGCAAGCGAACAGCCGGCGCTCAGCGTCGGACCTGGGGCGGGGGCGGAGGGCGTGGCCTCGGGTGACGACGGGGCGGGGCCTCGGGGTGATGTCAAGCTCTTCAAGGGGGCGTGCCCAGGGATGAGAAGATGTCATCCGCCTCTAGTGGGCGGAGCCTGGGCCTTGAGTGGCGCGGGCGGCGGGGCCTCACCTGTAGATGGCGGCGAATGGGTCTTCGACAGCGGCGACGCCCACGGCCCGCGCGTACTGGTTCCGGCCTTCCCTGGGGGGGGGGGAATCGGGGGTCCGAGGTCGCGTGACCCCTGGGTGACCCCACGCCGACCCCGCCCACCGCCCACTGTGACCCCAGAGACTCCGCCCACTCCGAACCCCACCTGACCCCGTCCGCCAGGTGCGCCCAGCAGCGGTACGTCGTGCCCGCGAGGTAGAGCAGCATCCCGCGCTGAGACAGGGGGCTGCCCGTCACCAGGAAGTCGGACGCCAGTGCGGTGTTGGAGAAAGAGCCTGGGGGTGGGGGGTGGGGTGGGCGGGGCCTGAGCGCCGGGGCCGCGTGTCTGTCGGTCACCCGGGGGCGGGGCTCTCCCGCCTCCCGCACACCCCGAAGCCCCGCCCACCTCAGAGGTCCTGCCCATCTCACCCTGTGGCCCCGCCCACCTCAGACTTCCCGTTCACCATCAGGCGCCGCCCTCAGCAGCCCGAGCCCCGCCCACCATAGGCCCCGCCCCCGCCCCTCACCGTCCGGCCCCGCCCTCAGCAGCCCGAGCCCCGCGCAGGCGTCCATGAGCAGCCGCGTTGCCCGGGGGTCGGAGTTCGCGGCCCCCGCCACGGCCTCGGCGCCCGCCCCGCCCCGCGCGGCCAGGACGTCGAAGACGCCAAGCTCGCAGGCCGCGAACAACACCTGCGGGGGAGGGGGTGGGGTCAGAGGTCACACAGGCCATGAGTGGGTGGGGTCCCCTGGGGCCAGGGGTCACCTGGGAAGCCATGAAGCCGTGGGCGTGGTCCATGAGGACGCGGAACGCCCGGTCCCGCGCGCGCGTTGCCCTAGCCCGCGCTGCCACCCCCCTCCCACCGCGTCCCGGCCCGGGCTCCGCGGACGCCATGACACCCGCCCCGGCCTCTGCCTCTGCCCCAGGGCATCGTGGGTAAGTCAGGACAAATCCCCTTGATCCGGATCAGTCGGGCTGGCAGGGTGGGCGTGGCCGTGTCGGTGGGCATGGCCGGGTCGGGCGGGGGTGGGTGTGGC
>NW_022196912.1:364852-368099 GCF_008632895.1 Mastomys coucha | reverse complement strand
TTTCTGTCTTGAAGGATGCCCCCCCCCCATCCCAGTTCCCTTGAGGCCACGCACATCGCCTGACACTTGCTGAGTGCTTCACGTCTCACCGCGACAGCTCCTGTCGCCCTCCCAGGGGCACAGCCTTTAGTTCTGTGTGTGGTCCAACAAAGGTGTGGCCTCGAGGCAGGGGGATGACCGTGAGTGAGTGAGTGAGAGAAGCTGAGGCAGAGGCTCCGCTCTGGGGTTTGGGCTGGCCTGCCACCCACGTGGGTGACTCGGACCCGGGTGACCCTAGAAGCCATTGTCCGGAGAGGGTTAATTCACACCCAGGTTCCTTGGGCGAGGCTCCCTACAGGGAGCCCCGCGCTCTGCAGGAGGGGCCTGGCAGATGCATAGTGGGACTTTTCTCGTCCCTGCCTCAGTGGTGGTGGCCGGCCCTGAAGTGACAAGGAAGTTCAGAATGGCATCCAGTGTCCTCCACCTCGGCTGGGCGAGGCTCACTTTTCTGTAGCCAGCGGATGTGAGAGGAACTGTTTTTTTTTTTTTTTTTTTTTTTTTCAGGCCAGCCTGGGCTACAACCAGTTCCTAAGCAGGGGGAGGCTGAGGCCCCACACACATCATACGGTTATGAAGCAAGCACGGAGCTGATTTGCATATGCAGATGAGCTCATGCATATTCGTGGAAGGGCCTCGGGAGTGACGGGTGGGGCTCAGGGGCGTGAAGCCGCGGTGTGGGCTGGGAATCACGGGTGAGGAGGTCAGGGTTAGGGTTAGGTGGGCGGGGTCGGCCTGTGGCCACGCCCGGGGGTGAGGGGGAGAGCCGGGAAGTGTGTGTGTGTGTGTGTGTGTGTGTGTGTGTGTGTGTGTGTGTGAGACCCTACCTCACTCTACAGCACCACATGCAGGCATAGTGCCTCAAACCGGTCAAGGCCAGCCTGGGCTACCCAAGACCCCGTCAGAGTGTCTGCTGCCAAGCCTGATGCCCTGAATTTCATCTCCAGAACTCACCTCCGTGTGCATGCACATGCCCAACCCCCAAATACCATTTATAAAAATAAAATTTCAAAACACTTCACAATACACACACTTCAAAAAAAAAAAAAAAAGAAAAGAAAGTCAAGGGCGGTGCTGTGTGCTTGGGGCTAGCCCACTGCAGACTAGCAGCTGCCAGACCAAGAAGGGAAGGAAGAGGAGGGAAACATGGACGGAATGTGTCGCATGAAGTTACCAGAGAATTAGTAAAAACATCTTCAAAAAAGGTCGATGGCCCCTGCGGAATGACATCCAAGATGGTCCTCTGGCTCCCACTGTCAAGTACACACACACACACAGACACAAAGTCCCATGCACACACATGCAAACACAAACTCACATACACACATGCACACATAGTAGGTTTTGTGTCCATAAATATTTTATTCATAAGAAATGAAAGTTGTCAACTTTTTCATATTTTGGGACAGGGATTCCAATGGCTTCAGGCTCAGTATGCACTTAGGAGGCATTTTAATTCCTAACCCTCCTGCCCCCACCTTCCAAGTGCTGAGTTTATACGTGTGCACCACGGAACTCGACTGTCATCTATACACATAAGGAAGGACAAAGGTCAGGCCAGCACACAGTAGGTTCCTTGGAATGCGTGGGCCTCACTCGTAGACTGGATGTCAGATCTCTGGGAATGATCATTTGGGAAACCTATGGGTGACCCTCAGATGCAGTTAGGGTTTCCTCGTCAGCTGAGTGACACTCCCCCGCCGGAGGATAGCGGCTTTAGGGCCAGTGGGTCATAAACTGTGTTGTGCACCACAATCAAGAGCTTGAATGTGATTGAACAAAGACATATGCAGTGAATGACAAACAATCCATCAGTAAGCTCTGCACACCAGGCGGGTATTCAGCAACTGTCCCTGAAAAGTGACTGAATGGGTGTTTACCCATATAGTACAGTAAACTTGTACTTGGGGAAACCGAGGCATCAGTTGGATGAAGGGTCGAGAATAAAGGAAATAATTTAAAGTGTGATGGCTGTGACACAATAACAAAACCCAATAACAACAGGGAAATTTAATGGAAGGAAGGTGATTTTACAGCATTTAAACTGGGCTTTTCCCGCCTCCTTGTCTCCAACAGGTAAACCACGGATGTCCACTGGGTGGCGCTGTGATCCGCTCTTTCAGGATCCAAAAGGAACTCTGAAAGCCAAGTTCTGGAAAGAACACTGACACTGCGTTTAAAGACAAAAGACTCTAAAGCTTCATAAGTTTAGGTGCCGTGGCGTTACGGTCTATCTGAAATATTTCGCCAGGCACGAGCTTATTTAGGAGGTGAATCCCAAGGCTCCCTTTTACCTGCGCGCCCGAGCGGACATAGCAGTTGTATTTCACAGAATGACCGAGATGGCTATGCAGAGGGATCTGGACCACTGAGCAGAAAAGGCTGATTCTTGATTTGAACGAAATAGAAAGTAATATTAAAGGGAATGTGGTGTCTTCTGGCCCATTCTGCCGACCCTGCGCAGACTTACGGGCGAGCTAAGGGGAAAGGGCACCTGGTAAGTTGAATTTAAACCGCAGCCCAGTGTTAACTCTGAGCATTGGCCCTCTCAGCACTCAAAACCTAGCTGTCTCCTATCAGGTATACAGATAGGAGAACCTACTGTGTGCTTGGCTGAACGACGTAGGCTTTAGGGCAAAATAGAACCTGGGAGCTTCCAGAGATACGCAACCAGAGAGCCACAACTCAGCTCTGGTTAGTGCCACGGGGCTGGGGCAGACATTGAAAGGGAGCACTTAAAACATCCACAGCACATGAGCAAAGTTAAATCTAACCAGAAGAAATGGGGGACTAGGAGGTACAGGTCCTCTGCTTAGCCTCTGAGAAGCCCAACACACACACACACACACACACACACACACTCACACACATACACACGCACACACTCATACACACACTGTCTCACAAACGCATACCATACATACCATACACATTCACACGCTTATACACTCACATATATTCACACACATGTACTCACACATACAAAACACTCACACACACAGACACATTCATATACACTCACACACAGAGGCACACAAAACACTTGGGTGCACACATACACATATACACACACACACCAATATAAAACAATTGTAATTCTGTTTATTTTTGTTTGTTTAAATAATGGAACAAATACATATTTGTTCAGCTCTTCAAAGAAAAACAACTTCCAACATGCTAAGTTATAATCACTAATACTGACAAAAACATC
>NW_022196912.1:353278-364747 GCF_008632895.1 Mastomys coucha | reverse complement strand
AAAAAAAAAAAAAAAAAAAAAAAAAAAAAGCAAAAAAACAAAGAAAAATACTACAACTACAACAAAATCCCTTCTTTGTTGTGTGCGTGGCATATATATGAGTGTGTATATATGGATGTCAGTGTATGTGTATGTGGTGTGTATGTGGGTATGCACATATGGATGTTGGTGTATGGATGTGTTTATATGGATATGGACATTGGTATATGTGTGTGTCCATGGAGACCTTTGGTCTCCACCTGAGGTCGATGTCAGGAATCTTCCTTAGTTTTTGAGGCAGGGACTCTCACTGAACTGGAAGCCCAAAGTACACACACACACACCTCACACTAAGCATTCTCAGGCAGGGAGAGCTCGAAGCAGTTTTTCCAGTCTACTTTGGAGCTTTTAGCCTGGCATCTCCAAGAGTCCCAGAGTTCCTGTGAATACACTCTGTACTCCCTCCGCTCCAGCCTTTCTTTCTGCTTCTTTGTGGCATGTTCCCAGGGTCAGCTCTGAGCCACAACTGTGAACTAAAGGCAGTCCAGTGCTCGCTCTTGCCCTGAAGAGCCAAAGGAGGGGCAAAAAAACAGTGTTCACACAGCTCAAGTTGCCTTCATGGAAATGGTAGAAGCCAAAGACAAAGCCCAGCGAGCTACGGGGAAAGGAAAGGAAGGGGTGGCTTTCATATCAAGAGCAGCGTTATGAAGGCTGGAGGGCTGACTGGGAAGATCTAAGGCAGCGGCACAGGAAGAAGCCAGGACAGAGCCATTGAGACCAAAAGAGCAACAAGCAGCCCTCCTAATGGTCACGCACTTTCTAGGTCATGTCCCATCAGATGTGCTATGAAGCTCCAGAGAGATCCGGTAGGAGCAGGGCAGCCACTACAGAGCAGCCGGGTATACAGCCCCCCCGCAAGTGTACTTGAAAAGAAGCCACATCTTTTAGACAGACTGGGCCAGCTGAGGGGTCTAAACCAGCCACAAGAGGAGACGGGGTAGTCTAGTCTTGTCGTGACCTTTTTGGGATGGAGAGGGGCCAGGAAGGAGTGTGGCGTTTGAAAGCATCTGGAGTCAGGGGTTAGACCTTTGCTGGGTCTGTTCCAGAGCATGGGCAGCAGGTGGGTCTGCAGGTGGGCGACATTAGTTGTGGGGCTTTGGTTTGGCTGAGGGGTGGTACAGATTCTTGCCAGGAAAGTGTTCTCTGGAGACTAGGGGAGCAGGGCAGAGCTACCTACCCTGGGGCCTTTCCTCCTGCTAAGCCCTCCATTTGTTTATTAGAGAACTTGGTCTTTCATCTAAGTAAATATTGAACAAATATTTAAAAACCACGGGCTTAAACAATGTCGCCGTAGTGTCCCGCCTCCACGTGGCCCTAGGCATGGCTGCTGTGTTTGCTGATTGTGTCCTGACTCTCTGTGGCTAAGCAGGAGGGTTCCTACTGCTAAGGTGGGAACAACTTCCCACCTGCACAGATTGGGCACTTCCAGACCTCAGTTACCTTGGGATGCCCCGCCCTCCCACCCCCAAGAAAAATCCATGCTGATGGAATGTACCTTGGTACTATAAAGTTTGTTTATTTTGAGTAGAATTGAGAGAAGGATGGACATATGGATCATGCTGACACAGGGATGCTGTAGTGAGCCTCAGTGGCGGGAGGCGGGAGAGGGGGCGTGGGGGAGGGGGTAAGTAGTGTTCAGCCTCAGAGAAAGGAGGAATCACAGCCGAGCGTCATGAGGGAGTGGGGAAAGGTCTCTGTTTAATTTGTCCTCACATAGAACATTCTTAAATTCTTACTCTCTGAAAACGTCCACAAGGGAATGCTTTTAGATGGACACCTTATGAACCATAACTCAGCTTCCCAGTCCCCTAAACCACCTGTCTCCCCCACCACAAAGTACATGTATCACCCCCTGCTGCCAAGAGGAGGGACCAGGAGGAGGAAGGGGAGGGGCTGAGAGGGGGAAGGGGAGGGGTGGAGAAGAGGAAGGGGAAGGATTAAGATGATGAAAGGGAGGGGTCCAGATGAGAAAGGGGAGGGGTTCAGAGAAGGAAAGGGAGGGATCGAGAGGAGGAAAGGGAGGAGCCGAGAGGAGGAAAGGGAGGAGCCGAAAGGAAGGGGAAGGGCAGAGAAGAGGAAGGGGAGGACTCAAGAGGAGGAAAGGGAGGGGCCAAGAGAAGGAAGGGGCAGAGAAGAGGGGAGGAGCCGAGAGGAGGAAGGGGAGGGGTTGAGAGGAGGAGAGGGGACAAGAGGAAGGGGAGGGGTCAAGGGGAGGATGGTTAAATCACTGGTCCAGACAAATCAAGAGTCTGGTACTAATGAGATCCAGAGAATGAGAAATGGCCTTGTTAGATGAGCAGCCCTCAAAGCTTCTAATGGGCAGCCAGGACAGTATCTGTATGACAGGGGAAATCTTTTACAAACTGTGTCAGTGTACTTTATTGTTCAAGGTTATGACCTACAGCCAGGCCTGCCAAACCTCTGGCCCCTACCACATCTTTTATTTTTTCTCTCTTTTCCTTTCTTCCCTTTGTACATTTTTCCTTCCATGCTAGGCAGTGAACCCACTGGCTTCAGACACTGGACATTCCAGACAAGTGCCTTCCCAGTGAACTGTGCCCCTTCTTCACCTACTCTGTCCTCAGGCGGAGAACAACCCACAGTTTTGGTTAAGTCATTTTCTCCAATTTGGGGCAAGATTGGAACCATGGGCAGGATGCACCTACACCAGCAGTGACCTGCCTATTCCTGAGATGAAGTGGCTTCCCTCATCAAAAGTGTGTGTACCCCTCCTTGCACAGGAAGAGCCAGCATTGATGTCTTTTCTGCAGGCACTACCACCCCTTTATCAGGGCAGTTTGTAACCTCCCCTCATGAAGATATTTATATCTTCAGTGTGTACATTACTACAATACTCCATAATGCACCCAGGATAGCCTGGTGGCAATCAGCAAGGACAACCTGTTTTCTTTACATGTCTCTCTTTTTTTGACCACAGACTTAACAACAACAACAAAAGTCACTGCCCTTCATACAAGGTTAACCTTGAGAGGATGATGGGATTATTTGTTTCACTCTTTGTCACACTCACCATAGGGTGGTGTGCAGAGAAAAGACGTTCAAGAGTCTCACCCAATGCTCACCGGGAAGCCACCTGCCTCCATTGGGAACATCTAGCAGGGACCCCACAGTGGCCAAATCATACATTCCCCCTTCAAGCCCCCGGGGCCCTTAATGCTGGGGATTTGTCTGTGGTTGACTATTACCGGAAATTTGCACTGGGAGGCTTAGAGAAGGATGTTCCACAGGGATGCCAACATTTAGCTTGGACCAACAATATGCTGATAGCCTGCAAAAAGTTGCTTGTTAGATGTATGAGTCGCTGCCATTGTCTAGCACATCAGGGTACTGTTGTATGTGTCCCTTGTATAGGGAGGGGGGCAAAGGAACGATTAGGACACTCAAGAAACTTTGCTTCCATTAAAAGACACAAATATTCCCCCAGTGACTCCCAATGGGACTCTAGATCAGCCTGGGGCATGGGAGAATGCTCTTCCTCCATCAGAGCTATTCTCAAGCTTGGGTTATCCATAATCCCCCGTGAGTGGTTTGGGGAAGCACCTGATGGTAAAGGCTTCCAGCATTCTTAGCAGCAGTGGCTTTCACAGGATGAATGTGGGATGAGAGACACAACACAGATGCTGTGTATGTGTGTGTGTGTGTGTGTGTGTGTGTGCACGCACGTGTGTGGGGGGGTGTTAGAGAGTAGGGAATGAATAGGCCATTTTCATATTCTACAACTGTAGGGGCGCATATGTTACATGCAAGAGGAAGGAATCTTCATATATGCTGATCATAATTTGTTTGCTCTGAGGCAATCTTCTCAAATACTTTCTTTCTTTTGAGATAGGGTCATTTGTAGCCCAGCCTAGTCTTGAATGTTAGCCTCGAGCTCTTGATCAATCAACTTCCATCTTGGCCCAGTTTTTCTCTCTTGGGGTGAAGAGACACTAAGACCAAGGCAACTTAGAGAAGAAAACATTTTACTGGGGACTTGACAGTTTCAAGAGTGAGTCCATGGCCATCTTGGCGGCAGCAGGCAGGCATAATGCTGGAGTAGTAAACTGAGACCTTACATTTGATCCATACCTTGGAAGCAGAGAAATGGAGAGCTGGGCCTAGGGTGGGCCTGGGATTTTGAAACCTCAAAGTTCCAATAACTAGTGATTAAATGCTCAAACTTATATGATAGATCCTAGGGGATCATTCTCATTCAAAGCACCACATGTTGGGCTCTATTTGGCCCTGGTTTGGGCCTTGAGGACAAACCTGAGCCTGGCTCGAGTTTTGTAAACTGTCTCAGTCATTTCTGTACTGGAGTGACTCAGCACAACCTGCTTAAGCCTGCCTTTGCCTAGCTCCTGCTGACTAGAGTAACTGTAACTGTTGGTTCCGTTAGTCACCCCATACCCTTCATCAACTTTCCCCTCCCCCTACGTCATCTCATCTCAGCAGAAAACTCTGCCTCCTCTCTCAGCCCTTTATAAAGAAAAGATTTATACAATAAAACAAGTTTCTGCTTGGACAGACTCCGGCTCCGGGTGGTTATTCTCCAGAGGCAGGAGATCTGAGCCGTGACACTCACCATCCCGCTCAGCCCCGAGAGGCTCGGCTGGACCGGGTTCTCTCCCTCTCACCTGGTTCTGTCTGGCAGGGAGCCTGCCCAGCAATGATGATTGTTTTGATTAACATAGTAATCTTGGAAAGGGAAATCTAAAATGCAACTTTCAAACAGAAAAGGCTCACAAGGAAATTGAATGAGCTTTAATTCTGTGATCAAGGATATTAAATGGTACTAAAGAAATGGTGACATTAGGGAAAAATTCCACCCAGCTAAACTTATGGATTTGCAGTTTTACGAAGGACTTCTGTATCATGTTATTACCTGGTGTTTTTTCATGTGGACCTGGGAAGGTTGCCAAGCTCTGGACTCTCTGACCATGTCATGGCAGTCTGCATGCTCTATCTGACTCCTCTGTCCACTCTCCATGGGTGATGTCCCCCCTGCCCCACAATCTCTGGTGGCCCTCCTCTTCCCTGGAGTAGAAGGTGGCTTCTCAATTCTGGCAGGGGCCTGACAAGGAGTGAAGGGTTCGAGGGAAGAGGATGACTTTGAGTGAAGAGGGTGAGGAAGTGGGATGACTGTGTTTGAAGAGTATGAGGCAGGTGGATGACCAGAGGGAAGAGTGTGAGGCAGGAGGAGGATTGCAAGTGAAAAATGTGAGGTAGGGGTATGACCAGGTGTGAAAAGGGTGAGGCAGTGGGAGGATTGTGAATGAAGAGGGTGAGGCAGGAGGATGACCTCCAGTGAAGAGTATGAGGCAGGGGAATGATCAACTGCCACTGTCAGATGAGCACAGGGATCCAGCAGGAGAGGTTGCCTCTCCCATGTGTCTCAGTGCTCAGCGGGTTCCAATGGTTGCTGCTGTTCTTGCTGAGCACAAGTATCTGTCTTGAATTGGCTAACCAGAGCCTCATCCTCCATCCCAACCCTTCATACACTGAGAAATTGGCTCCTTCCCAAGATCCTTGGAGGTGGCCCACAGGTGACATGTGGGTGGGGTGGGGTGCAGGGCGGAGTCAAGGCGCCCCCGTGAGTCCATCCTGAGACCGAATCTCAGAATTCACAGCCACCAGACTCAGCCATTTGGGGAGGTGTGAGCCCTGCTGTTCCTGGGGAAAACATGAGCACCACCCACAGCCCTGCACTTGGAGACAGAAATGCCCCAACTGTTTCCCATTTGGACAGTTCTCGGTGTCAGATTCATCAGAGCATGGGCTTCTCTTTCTACTGGTGCATGGCTGTGGTCCTGTCAGTGTTACTGAGAGCTGTGGGTTCGAGCACAGTCATCACCTCCCTGGGGGAGTCACAAAGGGCGAGAGTGTCCCCACACAATGCCCTCCATCCTAGGGACTCCAAAGCCTTTTCTCAGCCTCACCTCCTAAAACTGCCATCCCCTCCCAAGGCGCCCATGGGGCACAGTATCCCCTTCCCAATCCTCAGTGAAGTCCCAGATTCCTGATACCATCAAGCTTGCGGCCCTTCCATGTCCATCACTTGTGTCTGTCTGTCTTTCAGTGGGACAGAACAGCCACCATGACCCACAACCACATGAGGGAGAGGAGGTCCATTTTGGCTCTCATCTCACTGTGCTGGTTGGGCAGGGGGTGCGACATGGGTGTATGCAGGTGGGAACTGAAGCCTATACCCTGGGGGAGGTTGCGTCTCTCCCAGCTCATTCTCTGTGGCTCACTCACCTTGTTTCCTCACACAACCTGAGATCCCCTTCCTAGGGGTGGCATTGCTCACTGCAGGCATAGAAGTCCTGTGTCCATGTCAACCAGAAAAGGTCCTGTGCTTTTCCTGCAGGTCACACTGATCGATGCATTATCTTAACAAAACTTCCTCCCACCTGTGGCTGTGGCTCTGATAATGTCAAGAAAATAAAAAGTCAAAAAAAAAAAAAAAAAAAAAAAAAAGAAAGAAAAAAAGAAAAACATGAAAACAAACAAAAACCAGGCTGTCCAGTTTCTCCCTCCAGACACACCAGGCTGTACCGTGTTGCTAGTCACATAACTTAGGCTGTCTCAGTACTATCACCATGTAGCCCAGGATGTTTTCTTTCTCTCTCCTAGTAACCCAGGCTGTCCACTGTCTTTGTGCTTGTAGCCCATGTTGTCTTATTTTACACATACACACACAGACAGCTGACCAGGATGGATGGTCAGGCTGCCATGCTGTCCTATGTCTACACTGCAGTCAGCTTCTCCCTGTCTGAGACAAGCTGAGATGACAACCTTCCTGGGGATGCCATAAGGTGAGGGTTAGGGTTAGGTACCTCCTTCCTGTAGCCATGGGCCCAGTGGGCAGGTGAGACCTCACACATTCACAGCTGCTCCTATAGACCCTGTCCCCGTCCCCACCAGCCTGATGGCCAGCAGCACTGTCCATCCAAAGGCCTCCGTGTCTCATGGACCTCAGTTCAGGACGACCTCTGCCCACAGGACAACCACTGTGCAGGGATCCACTCCCTGGAAGGAGCCAGGGGCCTCCTGGATGCTGACAGGAGGAGGGCTGGGCTGACCACCAACTCAGTACACTGAGTCCACTGCTTCCCCTTTCCTTCTCATCCCCTCAGGTGGTGAAGGCACCGAATGGTCAAATGGAAGCTCAAGAAACAGTAGCTCAGCTGGGCGGTGGTGGCGCACGCCTTTAATCCCAGCACTTGGGAGGCAGAGGCAGACAGATTTCTGAGTTCGAAGCCAGCCTGGTTTAAAAAAAAAGAGAGAGAAAGAAAGAGAGAGAGAGAGAGAGAAGAAAAGAAAAGAAACAGTAGTGCAGCGATAGCTCAGTGGTTAAGAGTACTGACCCCTGTACCAGGTTCAATCCCTGCAGCTGCATTATGGCTCAAATCCTTCTTAGTGGTTTTTGGTGCCCTCTTCTGGTGTGTTTCTGAGGATAGCTACTGTGTACTCACATAAGTAAAATAAATAAGTAAATCATAAAAAAGAAAAGAAAAAGAATACTTGGAAATGATTAAAGAACTATTACATTTGCTGCTATCACATGTACAAAAATTTTTTCCTATGGCCTCCATGAAGGTCGGTGGTTTGTTAAATTATATGTGGTCATTATAGGCTCTTTCATGAGTCACACTTTCTCACACACATGCACACTCGTGTGCATAGACAAACACACATAGGCACATACACATGGGGACCCACTGTGTGGAGGGGGCAGTATGACCTATGGGTCCAGATATCAGCTGGATGCCTTGGGATCCTTTTGTGTGCTTCTGCTAGGAAATAGACATCATGTGAATTCCAGAATTCATCCATGTGCTTGGGTGACGTCATCACTCATGGCTGCCCTACTCTGTTTTTGGTGGGCAGTGTCCCAGAGTTGCTAGGAGAGAGACCCTGTATCCTCTCTGGCATTGTCCCCTGCAGTGCATCTCATGACATTCATGCCATGCCCATCCAACTTGGGCAGCTTGGGCAGCTGAATTCCGACCCTATAAGCCCTCTCATGGCTCCCGAGTGGATCCAACTTTCACATTCGGCCTCACAGATTAGTGTGGGCAGAGCGCTCTGTGCACTTCCACCAAGACACAGGACCCCTACTGGCTCCCTGTTCCCTTACAGCACACCCCATGGGGATCCCACTGGCAGAGTCCAGACTGTATCCCGTCCCTCAGGACCGTGTGACATCGACGGTCCATGGGGATGAGTGCTCAGCGAGCTCCAGGGTCCCATGCTTGTGTCTCACTAGGGTGAATGTGAGACAGTAGGACTGAGATGCACAGAGACACCGGTGTGACCTTCCCACATTCTCCGCATGTGCAGAGAGTACAGGCTGGACCCCTCTTTCTGGGCAGGGCCTGGATGTGCACCTGTATGGAGATTCAGCTGTTACGTTACAGTGCACAGCGGTGGCTCACAATCCCCACTCATGGCTCCTCTGTGCAGCATTACACCGCTACCAACAGCTCCATAGACCTCTGCATGATGCCTTACCCTGGTGGCAGCCAGCTCAGAGCATGCTCCGAAAAGAAAGTCTCAGAGGTGCCAACCCCTCATAGTGGACCCACCCTGCTGTCTAGAAGCTGCCACCTATCAGGGCACCATCACTTGGAAAAGTCCTTCCATCCCTGGCCTTGGTTTTTGTGCCAGAAAATCTCACAGTGGTTCACCAGAGGTGCCGAGGTTAGCCCTCCTTGTGTCAACGTGACCATGGCAGCTGTCACTGCTTCTATAGCTCCTGGCCTTCCCAGCAGGCATGGCTCCACCACCGTTGGATTTTAGGGCATAACCAACATCCATCCCTGGAGTGTCTGTGAGTGTGCAGATCAGCCTGGTGTTCTGCAGCCATGGGCAATGATGCCCCAGTGAGGACAATCCTCTCCTGTGACCTTGCTAGACACAGAGCCAGCCCATGGTGCCAAAGCATCAGGGGCAAGGATGAGCCTCCTAGACAGCAGGAGCTGGGACATGGCCCAAATCTCACCAACCCGCTTCTGCCCTGCACTTCTGATACCAGGCCCTGTGTATCACATGTGTCCTTTCTTCCCCATCAGCCCTCTCTCTGCCTGGGGGTTCTGCATCTCTCTGTGTGTGGAAGGTCCTCTTGCTTCCTCCCCTGGGACATGAGGCAGGAAGATGATTTCGAATGAAGAGTGTGAGGCAGGGGGATGACCGAGAGTGAAGGCCTGTGTAGCCCCTGCTTCCTTCCCCCTTGGATGTCTTTCCACTTGAAGGTCCTGCAAATTTGTGTGTGCTGAAGGTCCCTGTGCTTCCTCCCCCAAATATCTGTGCACCCAAAGAGATCCCAATCCACCCCTGTCTTCTGTGTCTCATATCCTCCCTGTGGCACAGGTCAAGAAAAGGCGGTACCCAGAGGCCTGAGGACCTCACCCAGGCATCTCTAGCAAACCCAGTGCCCTCCTCAGACTCCAAGGAGCTGATGCTCTGACCCCTGACTGACTATGTCATTGTAGTATTCACACTCTGAGTCCCTCTGTCCACTTCTCAGGGATGAGATCCCCTCAGCCTAAGGGTGCCTCATGGCCTTCCTCTTCCCTGGAGGAGAGGGCAGATTCTCTGCTGCGCTGGCATGGGTATGATTGCAAGTGAACTGTGTGAGGCAGGGGGATGATCAGGAGTGAAGAGTATGTCCTTGTGGACACAGGAGGCTGGAGAGAGGGCTCTCAAGTTCAGATCCATAGCAGTTCTCCCAGAGTACCTGGGTTTGGTTCCCAGCACCTGGGTCTGGGGGCTCATGGCCAATTGTGACTCCACCTCCATAGGGGATCTGATGCCGTCTCCTGACTTCAGTGACACACAGGTGATGTAGATTCACCAGATCCCATATTTACACATAAACATGAAATTAAAAATCTTAAAAAAAAAATTCAGAAAACCCACAGACTGGCTTGCACTCATCTCTGGCCCAGCTAATCTGGCAGTTTCCATCCCTTAAAAAAGCAAGGGGATTAACACAGCCCCAAATTTCTGATCTTTACTTCTCTAAACTCTGCCCCACCCCTGTCTTCATTCATAGAATGTGAAGAAAATGACCCAGTGAGCGGTTTAGGAATTGTTAGAATTAAGGAGTTGAGGAAAGTGAATCTGCGGTCTCAGGTGAAGAGGGTGATGCAGGGGGATGACCATTAGTGAAGACTGTAAGACATGAGGATGACAAAATATGAAGTGTGTGCATGTTAGGAATTGTGAGGATTAAGGAGTTGAGGGAACTGAAGCTGTTCCCTTAGGTCATGCGAAGGCAGTTTGAGCATATGCCTCTCAGGGTTGGGGATCAGGACCTCTTTTGCTGGGTGGGAGGCCTCGTCCCTGTGTCCCCAGGAGCTGTCCACATCTTTGGCCGTTGTTTTATCTTGCTCTTGAGATGTGTGCAGTATGAAAGTAAAATTGACAGAAACCAAACTCACCTCTCCACTAAAGCCTGGTGGGAATCTAAAGAAACTACACATGGCATAAAACAGCCACATTTCCACCCCTGCATATCTGCTGGACACCAGCTGCCACTGCTGGGCAGAGTCCATCCCAGATCCCACAGCGACTCTAGCAGGTCTGGAATGGGTGGTTCTATGGTGACAGACTTGGGCCTCATCTCTTTTGGAGAGCTGAGGTAAAGGCCAGGCACTGGTTGCCATTTTGTCCTATTGACAGTTTCCTTTACCTTACAGAAGCTTTGGAATCTTATGAGGTCCCATTTGACAATTCTTGATCATAGAGCATGAGCTATTGATGTTCTGTTCAGGAAATTTTCCCCTGTGCCCATGAGCTCAAGGCTCTTCCCCACTTTCTTTTCTATTAATTTCAATGTATCTGGTTTTATGTGGAGGTCCTTGATCCACTTGGACTTGAGCTTTATACAAGGAGAAAGAATAGATTGATTTGCATTTTTCTACATTCTAACTGCCAGTGGAGCCAGCTCCATTTGTTGAAAATGCTGTCTTTTTCCTTTGTCAAAGATCAAGTGACCATAGGTGTGTGGGTTCATTTCTGGGTCTTCAGTTCTATTCCATTGATCTACCTGCCTGTCAATACCATGCACTTTTTATCACAATTGCTCTGTAGTACAGCTTAAGGTCAGGGATGGTAATTCCACCAGAAGTTCTTTTATTGTTGAGAATAGTTTTCACTATCCTAGATTTTTTGTTATTCCAGATAAATTTGCAACTTGTTATTTCTAACTCTGTGAAGAACTGAGTTGGAATTTTGATGGGGATTGCATTGAATTTGTAGATTGGTTTTGGCAAGATGCCCATTTTTACTCTATTAATCCTGCCAATCCATGAGCATGGGAAATCTTTCCATCTTCTAAGGTATTCTTTGATTTCTTTCTTAAGAGACTTGAGGTTCTTATCATACAGATCTTTCAGGTTTGTTTTTTTTTTTGTTTTGTTT
>NW_022196912.1:345738-353262 GCF_008632895.1 Mastomys coucha | reverse complement strand
TTTTTGAGACAAGATGCCTCTGTATAACCCTGGATGTCTGGAATGCACTGTGTAGACCAGTCTGGCTTGGAACTCAGAAATCTGCTTGTCTCTGCATCCCAAGTGCTGTGATTAAAGGCATGTGCAACCATTGCCTGGTGATCTTTCACTTACTTGGTTAGAGTCACACCAAGATATTTTGTATTATTTGTAACTATTGTAAAGGGTGTTGTTTCACTAATTTCTTTCTCTGCCTGTTTATCCTTTGTGTATAGGAAGGCCACTGATTTGTTTGAGTTAATTTTATATCCAGTTATTATGCTAAAGTTGTTTATCAGGTTTAGAAATTCTCTGGTGGAATTTTTGGGGTCACTTAAGTATACTATCATATCATCTGCAAATAGTGATGATTTGACTTCTTCCTTTCCAATTAATATCCCTTTAAAATCTCCTTTTGTTATCTAATTGCTCTGGCTAGGACTTCAAGTACAATATTGAATAGGTAGGGAGAGAGTGGGCAGCCTTGTCTAGTCCCTGATTTTAGTGGGATTGCTTCAAGTTTCTCTCCATTTAGTTTGATGTTGGTACTGGTTTGCTGTATATTGCTTTTACTATGATTAGGTATGGGCCTTGAATTCCTAATCTTTCCAAGCCTTTTATCATGAAGGGATGCTGGATTTTGTCAAATGCTTTCTCAGCATCTAAAGAGATGATCATATTGTTCTCTTTGAATTTGTTTATATAGTGAATTACATTGATGGATTTCCATATATTGAATCATCCCTGCATCCCTGGGATGAAGCCTACTTGATCATGATGGATGATTGTTTTGATGTGTTCTTGGGTTTGGTTTGTAAGAATTCTATTGAGTATTTTTGCATTGATATTAATAAGGGAGATTGGTCTGAAGTTCTCTTTCTTTGTTAGGTGTTTGTGTGGCTTAGGTATCAAAGTAATCGTGGTTTCAAAGAACGAATTGGGTAAAGTACCTTCTGTTTCTATTTTGTGGAATAGTTTGAAGAGTATTGGTATTAGGACTAATAGAACTCTGCACTAAACACATCTGGTCCTGGGCTTTTTTTTGGTTGGGAGACTATTAATGGCTGTTTCTGTTTCTTTAGGGAATATGGGACTGTTCAGAGAATCTATCTGATCTTGATTTAACTTTTGTACCTGGTATCTGTCTAGACAATTGTCCATTTCATCCAGGTTTTCCAGTTTTGTTGAGTATAGGCTTTTGTAGTAGGATCTAATGATTTTTTTTTTGGATTTCCTCAATTTCTGTTGTTATGTCTCCCTTTTCATTTCTGATTTTTTAAATTAGGATACTGTCTCTGTGCCCTCTAGTTAGTCTGGCAAATACAGACATGTATGCTCACAGCCATCCATTGAACTGAGCACAGGGTCCCTAATGAAGGAGCTAGAGAAAGGACATAAGGAGCTAAAGTGTTTTTAGCCCCATAGGAGGAACAACAATATGAACTAACTAGTACCCTCAGAGCTCCCAGGGCCTAAACCACCAACCAAAGAGTACACATGGTGGGACTCATGGCTCTAGCTGCATTTGTAGCAGAGGATGTCCTAGTCAGTCATCAATGGGGGGAGAGGCCCTTGGTCCTGTGAAGGCTCTATGCCCCAGTGTAGGGGAATGCCAGGGCCAGGAAGTGTGAGAGGGTGGGTTGGTGAGCAGGGGGAAGGGGAACAGGGGAGGGAATATGGGGGGTTTTCAGAGGGGAAACCAGGAAGGGAGAGAACATTTGAAATGTAAATAAAGAAAATATCTATTAAAAAAATTGAATACATACGTGAGGATACAAACATATTTTTAATGTTTTTTTTTTTTTTTGCTGAGACTTTACATACATGAAGTTGCCCTCATAGGAAGCCAATTTGTTTTCATTTTATGTTATTTTTCATATACTACTTGAGACTCCTTTTAACAAAGTAGGCAGGGTCTTTATTGCTGTTTTGCTTCTGGATTGTTTTGTTTGTTTGTTTATAAAAACAGCAAATTTATTCTGTTTAACAAGGAATGAATTCATGTTTGAGTTCCCACCTCAAATTCTTATTTTATCAGAGCAAATGCTACTAATGAACATTTGTGATAGAGGGGCATGGATGAAAGCCATAATCAAAAGCAATTTTTTGGAATTTGTTATGTTCATTATATAAAAGATTATGAGCCTACTGTATCAAATTTATAGATAAAAATCATTCTTCACATAGGAGTTGAATGATGTTTGCTGTCCAAATCTGAAACATCTTTGACAAGTAAATCACAATTACTTTAATAGTCCTGTTTATGAGCAAGTTGTAATAATTTCTTATGGTTTTATTTGAATTATACTCACTATATGCTATATTTATGTACATACATCATTTAAAACACTTACTTTAAATGTTTGAAAATAGGAATACACTTTATATATTATAGTACATGTGAAATAAGGAGGATCCTAGTAGTTGATAATTATTGAATATCACAGATCACTAATTTATTGAAGAAATTAGGTACTAGCTTATATTTATCTAGTGATATTTAATTAAGAAATGATATGCTGAAATTTTCTTTATAAGTTACATATGATATGCTAGAAGTTCAAATATTTTCTAAATGTATACTGTTGTGGTCTCATGCCTGCCAGCTATTTCATATTGTTGCTGTAATATGCCTACCAGTCATTGACACAGAGAAATGACTTGGATCAACGACAGGCTGACCACATACCCTATTTTTTCCTATGTTCTGAATGGTCTGTATGATATTTGCTAATTTTAAGAAATTGTACAAAGCTTTACATAGGACCCATCAAATCAAAGGTCAATATGACCTCTTATGTCTAAAATGGTTTGAGTTAGCTGACCATTGGGTAGCTTTTCCTGCAGCTACTTTTAAGCTCACTATAGTTTTTGTGGCTGACTCTGAAAAATGATACTAATAAGCCAAAAAAGTTGTGATTATAATACTCATGCTCTGTTATCTCAATGTTCTGAAATTCTCCTGTTCACTGCCCATCAACCAACCCCCTTACCTTAATCAGCTTAAAGGCTAGCTGATAATTCTTTGCTAGTAAGCCAAATGCTCTTATCCTTTCCCTTTAAACTTTGAACCTGTTTTTTCCTATAAAATGTCTACTCTGAGAGTAGACTAAAATTGTAATTAGGCTCTTGATTCCTTTTTGCACTCCTGGATGTCAGATATAATGGTGTGTGTTCAACAAACTGCTCTTGCTCAACTGGGATCAATATTTGTTTGATTTGAGTGGTGATTTTCTTACCCAAAATATATTTTAACATCATTTATAGTTTTAGTAATTCAATAAATACACATAATCAAATCATATATAATAATTGTTTACTTTATATTAGTGGATATTCTATATGCTTAGGAAACCATATTGAGTAAGACAGCACAAACTGCTCCATATTATAGAGTTTCTGGTTTAGAAAGAAAAACTGAGAACTATGTAAAATTGGAATAAAAATGTTACAATATTTGATCTTGGAAAAATGAGTATGTATAGTTAAGAATGTAGAGGCAACACAGAGGAGACAGCAGAAACTGCTTCTAAGGAGCTTTATATACACTAAAATCTAGGCATAAAAGTATGCTCTCAAGGCTTATGATTTAAACCTAATCAATAATAGAAACAAATGAAACAATTCAGATTGTTCTAGTGAAGGTAATGATGGAAGACCCAAAATAATTGTGAGTCTGTGAAAGCAAAATCTTAACTTTACTGTGTGGAGTGCGAGGGTTGTTTTTGTATCAGCAAGGATAGTAAGACCAATAATGGGTTGTTATATTTTAGACATGTATATATTTTACTTCTAACGAATGTATCCCACTTCTAAAATATTTTATATCTTCCATTCTTAAACAATGAATCACATGTCAGCTTAATTTTATGTCAAAAATGTTCTGAATTTAGTTAATATTTTGTGTATGACCTAGGTTTACAAATATCGATGCAGATATCAGACTATAAAAATCTCATTGTACATCTCAAACCACACTATTAATCCACACTAGTATAAACCAATCGGTTCCAAATACTTTTCTTTCTGTTGTCATAGTCTAGGAATTAACATCATTCTACTACTTTTACTCAAGTTTTGCAATCTTGTTATTTAGAAAGCCTTAATGTCTTGATACTCCAATTCTAAGAAGCTTCTGTTGGATATACACCAAAATCCATGTAAACAGACAGGGCTGCAAGAGGAAATGGTAGCTATGAATTAAAGCAAAATATTTTCTGCCAAGAAGTTAAAGTTACCTGGAGTGTGAAATATCATAACCTATATGCATCTATATTCTCACACTGCTGTAAACAATCCTGGCTTCATTCTGGGTACTTAGCTTCAAGGCAGTCTTGCCCAGTGAGATGCTCGGTAGAAGTGGCAGGAAGGCTAACAGGATGTCACACAGAAGTCAATGCAGAAATGCCTCCTCATTTCTACATAGAACACTAATTCTTGAGTATACTAGCTTCCTGTAAAAAACAGAAACATATGCTTCCTGTTATTTCTGAGCTTGTATCAAACATTTAAAAGAGGTTCAGGCAACAAAAGCCTCCTAGAACTTTTGAAATTGAATATATACTAGAGGGCAAATCTTGGGTTTTGATATTCTCTAGGTAAGTTTTCTATCCTCTACCTCATTTAGCATCACATTGTGGTTATTTTTCTCAGTATAATCTTGCACAATAATTCTGGCCCCACAGGAGTGATAAATACTTGTCTTTCCAACACATAGCTAACTCTATATATGTAAAATGGAATGAACCCTGTGAGTATGTGAAACTGCTGAACAGAACTTGATGAGCTGGCATTTTAGCTTCGAGCATTACTGAAATCATCCTTTGTCAAGAACATTATGTGTTTTCTAATACCCAAGACTATTATTTTGTGACTGCTTTACAAATGTTAGATCAAATTTAAATAACATGTTAACCTACATAATTAGCTCAAGTAATTTAATCTATATCAATTTTAACATAACAGATTATCTTTTATTTCACTGAAAACTGCTTAAATAATCAATGGAGAAAAATAAATCGACCAAAATCTGAATAATTGATATTGCTGGAGACTACTATGACAGCAAGGGCTTCCAATGTTGAAAGCCTTTAGAGGGTAATAGCTGAGCAGACTTGAGTGGTTGGTATGCCATGCCCTGTGTGCTACTGCTGGGTACTGTGAGGGAAGTTCAGACAAACTTTGAACTTTCAACACAGATGCATTGACCTATGATAATGTGCATGTGATGATCAAGTGATGTGCACTTGAGAGAAGTGGTGGTTCTTGTTGGATCCATCTCAGAAGAGACTTTACAAAGATGTAATGCTGGAGATCTATAGAAGTCTCATTGCTACAAGCTACTATTAGGAAGGCCATAATATTGAAAAACATTGTCAAAGTGCTAGAAGATATGGAAGGCATGAAAGAAGTCATGATGGACAGAAACCTATGAATACACAAAATGTGATAAAGCATTCATATATCACAATCATCTTCAAAAACATGAAAGAATTCAAACTTGAGAGAAACCCTCTAAATGCTTTCAACATTCTGAAGCTCTTGCTGTCATAGTAGTCTCCCAATACATAAAAGAACAGATACTGGAGAGAAACCCTACATATGTAATCAATGTGATAAAGCTTTTTCACTACACCAGTGTCTTCAAGTACATGAAATAACACATACTGAAGAGAAACCCTATAAGTGTAATCAGTGTGGTAAAGCATTTGTATCTCCAAGTCATCTTTAATCTCATGAAAGAATTCATACTAGAGAGAAACCCTACAAATGTAGTCAATGTGATAAAGCCTCTCACAAGATTGGTATCTTCAAATACATGAAAGAACCCATACTGGAGAGTAACCTTATGAATGTAACCAATGTGGTAAAGCCTTCACACAAAGCAATCAATCTTCAAATACATAAAGTAATACATACCAGAGAGAAACTCTACAAATGTAATCAGTGTGATAAAGCCTATTCATAACAATCACCTCTGAATACATAAAAGAACACATACTGGAGAGAAACCCTATGAATGTAATCAATGTGATAAAGCCTTTCATATTAAGGTGAACTTCAACTATGTAAAAGAAATTTTACTGGACCAAAACCCTCCAAGTGTAATCAGTGTGATAAAGCCTTTCTACAAAACAGTCATCTTTAAAGGCATGCAAAGAATGATCCTATGGAGAAACCTTATAAATGTATTTAATATTGTAAAGCCTTTGGACTTTTCTGTAGTCTTCATGATCATGATAGTATTCATACTGGAGTGAAACCCTGTGAATGCAGGCAATGTGGTAAACCTTTTACATATCACAGTTATCATCAAATGCAGAAAACAACACATACTAGGAAGAAAACTTATAAATGGACTCACTTTGGCAAAGCCTTTGCATATCAGAGTTATGTTCAAATGTATAAAAGAACACATACTAGAGAGAAACTCCACAAGTGTAAGTAATGTGATAAAGCCTTTTCACATCACAGTCATCTTCAAAGGCATGAAAAAAATCTTACAGGAAAGAAACTTTATGAGTATATTTAATATTGTGAAACCTTTGCACATTTCTGTAATCAACATTGTGACATTATTCATACTGGAGAGAAACCAGGTGAATGCTAGCAATGTGGCAAGCAATTTTATCATCAAATGCAGAGAAGAACACATATTGTAGTGAAACCTTATGAGTGTACTCACTGTGGTAAAGCCTTTGCAAATCACAGTAGTCTCTGAATACATAAAGGAACACATTCTGGAGAGAAACCCTATGAGTGTAATCAATATAATAAAACATTTATGTCTTTGAATATATAAAAAACACATACTGGAGAGAAAAAAACCTATGAATGTTTGAGGACATGAAAGAACTCATAATGAAGGGAATCTGACTAAAAAGGATTTGGTAAAACCATTATGCTCAGCTACACAAGATTATGTTGGAGAAAAATAATCTGAAAAATGTCAACCATCTGTTCAAGCACAATATTCTTTTTTTTATTTTAAATGCACCTGAAAACTCATCTAGACAAAACCACTATGGATTTTAATGATAAGCTAATAACCCATTTAGATTTCACACTTCTCTTTAATTATACAAAAATCTCATGCAGGTATAAAACTTTCTGGGTGTGTACTAATGTCTTTTCTATTGCTGTGATAAAACATAATGTCTAAGGCAACTTATAAAGCAGTTTAATTTGGCTTATGGTTCCACACCATCAAAGTATCATTACATCATTTTGAAACATGGCAGCTAAAGGAGGAAGCTCAGAGCTCACATCTTCAACGTGCAGCATGTAGCAAGGAGTGGAAACTAAAAGTGGAATGTAGATGTAACCTCTCAAGGCCACCTCAAGGGACATATTTCCTCCACCACATCAGCATTTATTAAATCCTCCCAAATGATTGTCTTAGTCAGGGTTTCTATTCCTGCACAAATATCATGACCACGAAGCAAGTTGGGGAGGAAAGGGTTTATTCAGCTTACTTCCATATTGCTGTTTATCACCAGAGGAAGT
>NW_022196912.1:343942-345727 GCF_008632895.1 Mastomys coucha | reverse complement strand
TATTGCAGGACATATTAAAAATGGCAGGCAGGTTTCCCATGCTACCACTGGTAGCAATACTCTGCCCCATGGCAATGGCCAGCCATGGAATGGTGGGCAATGTCAGCCTGTTTTTAATCTCATGGAGACTCTGATTTAGAACCCCAAAATCTCTACCCAGCTTGCTAGGTTCCCACTGGATGGTCATTACCATGTTAGCCCCATGCTTAAAAGCTTCCTTAGTCTTTTTGGCACACATCAAGCAAACCCATACTTTGCAGCTGTACCTTTCTCTCTGGAATACAGTTGAACCACCATGAGAAGAAAAACATCACAAAAACTTAGCTCAGAAACAATGATAATTCAATCTCTGTAGGGTAATAACTAAAACCTAATCTTGTAAGCCGTATGAAATCTGATTTCTCTTTTGGTGAATCTTGATGGATCAGCCATAGCACCAGGAATCTCTAGCAGCTACATCTTGTCCTTCTGCTATCCCCATTCCAAACAGCACCTAACCCTCTCATCCTTCTTCTCTTCCTCCACCCAACCAGGAAGTCCCACCTACTCACCCAGTGATTGGCTCCTTTATTCATTAGGAGATTGGTTCACAAGAAGTCGTCTGGGTACATGACTCAGTCTTGTTCTACAACCCCTCTCAGGAGAGCAGAATTGGCATCAAAATACAAACTGTACCTTATAAATGTAATCAGTGTGTAAATCATTTGTATCTCCAACTCATCTTCAAATATGTTAAAGAATTCATACTGGAGAGAAACCCTACAGATATAGTCAATGCGATAAAGCCTCTCACAAGACCGGTATCTTCAAATACATGAAAGCACATATACTGGAGAGAACCCTCCATTTACATTGAATGTAATCAATGTGGTAAAGTCTTTGTATATCACTGTACTTTGTATTTGTATAAAAGAACACATACTGGAGAGAAACCTTATGAATGTAATCAATGTGGTAAAGCCTTTGCACAAAGCAGTCATCTTCAAATACATAAAATAATACATACTGGAGAGAAACTGTATATAAATAATCAGTGTGATAAAGCCTATTCCTAACATAGTTAACTCTGAATACATAAAAAGAACATGTACTGGAGAGAAAACTGACAAATGCAATCAATGTGATAAAGCCTTTTTATAACACAAGAGTCTCATAATACATATTGGAGAGAAACCATATGAATATAAACAATGTGGTAAAGCCTTTGCACATTACAGAACTCTCCAATACCATAAAAAGAATGGTACTGAAGAAACTCTAAGAATGTAATCACTGTGGTGAAGTCTTGGAAAATCACAATAGTCTCCAGAGACATAGAAAGAATCACCCTTGAGAGGAACTTTATGAAGGTATTTAACATGTAATGTATTTGCACATTTTTGTAGTCTTCATCATCATGGAAGTATTCATGCTGTAGAGAAACCATATGAAGAGAAGAAATGTGTAAACCTTTTACACATCACAGTTATCTCTTAATGTAGAAAAGAACAGATATTAGAGATAAACACTTAAGTATGGTAGAAGTGAAAAAGTCTTTTCACAACACAGTTATCTCTGAATACATTAAAGAAAACATACTGGTGAGAAACACTATGAATGTAATCAATGAAATAAACCTGTTGCATAACATGGTTATCTTTGAATACAGAAAAGAATATATATTAGAAAGAAACCTTATGAATGTAAGCAATGTGGTAGAGACATGAAAGCCTTCATACTGCAGAGAAACACTATGAAGGCATTCAATATGGTGAAGTTTTTGCATATCACAATAGTCTCCAGATG
>NW_022196912.1:342903-343932 GCF_008632895.1 Mastomys coucha | reverse complement strand
GGAGAGAAAACCTACAAGTACAATTGATGTGATATACCATTTTTTCAACAGTTATTTTTGAGTACATCAAAGAACACATACTGAAAAGAAACCCTATGAATGTAAGCAATGTGATAAAGCCTTTTCATATTAAGATGAACTTCAGCTATATAAAAGAAATTATACTGAAGCAAAGCCTTCCAAACATAATCAGTGTGATGAAGCCTTTCTTCAAAGTCATGCAAAGAATGACCCTGAAGAGAAACCTTATAAATGTATTTAAAATTGTAAAGCCTTTGGACAGTTCTGAAGCCTTCATGATCATGACAGTATTCACGCTGGAGTGAAACCCTGTGAATGCAAGCAATGCTGTAAACTCTTTGCACATCACAGTTATCACCAAATGTAGGAAACAATACATACTGGAAAGGAAACTCACTGTGGCAAAGCCTTTGCATATCAGATACATCTTCAAATGTATGAAAGAACAAATACGAGAGGGAAAACACACAAATGTAAGCAAAGTGATAAAGCCTTTTCACATCACAGGCATCTTCAAAGGCATGAAAAAAATCATATGATAGAGAAACTTTACAAATATATTTAATATTGTGAAGCCTTTGCACAATCCTGTAATCAACATCATGACATTATTCATATTGGAGAGAAGCCAAGTGAAAACAAGCAATGTCAAACCCCTTTATCACCAAAATCAGAGAAGAACACATACTGTAGAGAAACCTTGAGTGTACTCACTGTGGTAAAACCTTTGCACATCACAGTAGTCTCTGATACATAAAAGAACAAATTCCAGAGAGAAACCCTATGAATGTTATCAATGTAATAAAACATTTCTGTCTGACAGTAGTCTTTGAATATATAAAAGAACATGTACTGGAGAGAAAAACCTATAAATGTTTGAGGAAATGAAAAAAAAAGTCATAATGAAGGTAATCTGACTAAAAAGGATTTGGTAAGACCATTATGTGTGGGAGCCCTGCTGTGCCCACTGAAACCGAAACCAGAGACTCAACTCGCTGGGGGTTTGGA
>NW_022196912.1:317500-337900 GCF_008632895.1 Mastomys coucha | reverse complement strand
CTTCGAGTTCCCCGTTCGTGGAGCTCCCACGGGATGAAGTGAAGCTGTGGGCCGGCTTCCTTCAATTATGTTCAGGTATACAAGATTATGCAGGAGCAAAACAATCTGATAAGTATCAACCATCTATTCAAGCATGATGTACTTTTATTTTTTATTTTAAATGCACCTGAAAACTCATCTCGACAAAACCACTATGGATTTAAATGATAGGCACTTCTCTTTAATTATACAAAAAGTTCATCCAGGCATAAAACTTTCTGGTTGTATATTAATGTCTTTTCTGTTGTTGTGATAAAGCATGTCTAAGGCAACTTATAATACAGTTTAATTTGGCTTATGGTTCCACACCATCAAAGTATCATTACATCAGTTTTGAAACATGGCAGTAAAGGGAGGAAGCTCAGAGCTCACATTTTCAACCTGCAGCATGTAGCAAGGAATGAAAACTAAAAATGAAATGTAGATGTAACCTCTCAAGACCATCTCAAGGGACATATTTCCTCCACCATGTCAGCATTTATTAAATCTTCCCAAATGATACAATCATCTTAGAAGCATTGATTCCTCTGACTGCAAACATACATTCTTGTTTGCTTTTACATGAATCAAACCACAATAAGGAAACACTGTAGGTAAGCCACTAGATTCCTAGACACCATTGTTACAGGAATGAATGTTTACACACAAAAAATTCTTGAGTAAAAATTTATTTGTTTAATCATTTGTTTGTCAGTGCATTTTTATATGGCTTTGTGCATGTACATGGCGATTCCAAAGAACCCCTTGGATATTCTTGGAGCAGGAATTACAGGATGTCATAAAAACCTGACCTTTGGTCTAAGAAATAAACTTGCCTTAAGTGGTTGGTTATGCCTTTAACTCTGTAATTATCTGATTGTGTTTTTGTATTATGTTGACATCAGGTAATAAAAAAAGCATTCATACATGAAAGAAATCCTGTTTCTACAAGTGATTGTGTAAAGACATCTCATTCAATCACCAGAAAAATTATTGCTGCACCTCTTTTCTTAAAGTCCTTAAGCAAGTAAATAATTCAACATGTTAATGCAAATCTGATGGTTCATAACTCTAAATGTGGTTTATATTTTGACAGTTCTGAAGTTGGTGTTGAAGTGTATTGTATGTGTGACAATCTCTTTATTAAAGCATATTTGATAATTCTTTTAAAAATCTGCATAATTTGTGTTTTAATAAAAAATACAATTTATAGCCAAACTTGTCAGAGAAAGACAAGAATATTTTAAAATTCAAGGTAGGTCTGCCAAATGCTCTGATTCTAAAGTATAATGCTTTTGTTTTTGTTTCTGTTTTCTTTCTCTCTTTTTCTCTCTTCTTCCCTCCTTCCTTTCTTGTTTGGTGCCAAATTTTGCCTAGGAAAGTTTCTCATACAAAAGGAGCACACAAAGTACTAAAGGGTTTTACAGTTACTTTAAATTCCAAAATCCTGCATGGTCTTATCAAGTATTATCATTAATTCTTCTTTGGTAAAATAAAATGTTCAGAGAGAAAATTATGATCAATGCAAATAATAAATTGAAAAGTGCACAACAGAAAGACATCAGACAATCATGCAAGTGGAATTGGAAAGATTTATGTGTCTATTAATTTATGGACATACAATTGTTTTTGAAAGATGGAAGTATTGTGTTTAAGATTATTTTCATTTGAGTTTGGTTGTATTTTATCACATGAAAATCTATTCTCTTAGAGAACTTTAACAGTTTCAGAGTATCCTAATAAATACAATAATGTATTTTTTTCAATTTCTGTTATAATTTACTCATGATGTTCATGAATTTCCACTGCATACAAGTAAACTTTACAAATATTTACAATTTGTACACCTCAGAATAAATTGATATAAATAAATGGGAGTTAGAATTTTTGTTGATTTTTTTTTCTTTTTTTATTTTATTAGATATTTTCTTTATTTACATGTCATATGATATCTCCTTTCCCAGTTTCTCCTCCAAAAAAAAAAAGAATAAACAAAAACAAAAACAAAAAAAAACAAAAACCAACAAGAAAAAAGCCCTGTTCCCTCCTCCTTCCCCCTGCTTACCACCCTACCCTCTCCTGCTTACTGGGCCAGGCATTCCCCTACACTGGGGCATAGAACCTTCACAGGGTCAAGGGCCTCTCTTCCCATTGATGACCGACTTGGCCATCCTCTACTATACATATGCTGCTGGAGCAGTTAGTTCCACCATGTGTACTCTTTGATTGGTGATTTAGTCCCTGGGAGGTCTGAGGGTACTAATTAGTTCATATTGCTTTTCTTCCAAAGGGGCTGCAAACCCTTCAGCTAATTGGGTCTTTCTCTAGCTCCTTCATTGGGGACCCTATACTCAGTTCAATGGATGGCTGTGAGCATCTACTTTTGTATTAGTCAGATACTGTCAGAGCCTCTCAAGAGACAGCTATATCAGGCTGGATTGTCCTTCCTTCAGTCTCTGCACCTCTTTCCATGGGTATTTTGTTGCCCCTTTTAAGAAGTAATGAAGTGTCCATATTTTGATCTTCCTTCTTCTAGAGTTTCTTGTGGTTTGTGGATTGTATTTCATGTATTCTGTTCTTCTGGGCTAATATCCACTTATCAGAGAGTGTATACCATGTGTGTCCTTTTGTGATTGGGTTACCTCACTCAGGATGATATTCTCCAGATCCATCCATTTCCCTAAGGAGCTAAAACCATCCAGTGGAAAAAAGATGGCATTTTCAACAAATGGTACTGGCTCAACTTGCAGTTAGCATGTAGAAGAATGAAAATCAATCCTTTCCTATCTCCTTGTACAAAGATCAAGTCCAAGTGGATCAAGGCCCTCCACATAAAACCAAATACACTCAAACTAATAAAAAATAAAGTGTAGAACAGCCTTGAGCACATAGGCACATGGGAAAATTTCCTAAACAGAACACCAATAGCTTATGTTCTACCATATTCCCAGAATCCATTGGGTTCAGCTCCCACCTTTACCTGGACTGCTACGTCACGACATATATATATATATATATATATATATATATATATATATATATATGTACTTTCCTCTATCTTTCTCTCTTTTCTTCTCTCTCTCTTCCCCTCTCTCTTCCTGCGCCGCTATCCCCCTTACTCCCCAATTAAACCTCTTACACGTGGAAAAAAAAAAGATTAAGAATTGAGAAATGGAACATCATAAAATTGCAAAGCTTCTGTAAGGCAAAAGACACTATCAATAGGACAAAATGGCAACCAACAAATTGGGAAAAGATCTTTACCAATCCTATATCTAATAGAGGGCTAATATCCAATATATACAAAGAAATCAAGAAGTTAGACTCCAGAGAATCAAATAACCCTATTAAAAATTGGGGTACAGAGCTAAACCAAGAATTCTCAACTGATGAATACTGAACGGCTGAGAAGCACCTAAAGAAATGTTCAACATCCTTAGTCATCAGGGAAATGTAAATCAAAACAAGCCTGAGATTCCACCTCACACAGTCAGTATGGCTAGGATAAAAATCTAATGTGACAGCAGATGCTGGCGAGGTTGTGGAAAAAGAGGAACACTCCTTCATTGCTGGTGGGATTGCAAGCTGGTACAACCACTCTGGAAATCAGTTTGGCAGTTCCTCCAGAAATTGGTCATAGTACTACCAGAAGACCCAGCTATACCACTCTTGGGCATATACCCAGAAGATGTTCCAACATGTAATAAGGACACATGCTCCACTATGTTCATAGAAGCTTTATTTATAATATCCAGAAACTGGAAACAACCCAGATGTCTCTCAACAGAGGAATGGATACAGAAAATGTGGTATATCTACATAATGGAGTACTACTCAGCTATTAAAAACAATGAATTTTTGTTGATTTTTATCTTCATAATTTTGTATTTCTTATTCAGGCAGAATTTTGAGGATCTCAGTTAGTTTTTGATTGGAGAGAAAAGTTTACTAGCTATATCTGTGTTCCAGAGACTACTCTGGTTCCTGAGATTTCTCCCTTGTTGTTCTTTTGAATATTGCTTGTCTGTATGTTTCTTTCTCTCTCTTTCTCACTCTTTTTTCCTTTTTCTTTTAGAAACTTGAGATATGAGTAATTAATTATTGGTACATGGTTTAGAAATAATTCTCGAAAAAGAGATTTTACACCTAGTCAAAGATCAACACCTAGTTCTCTGAAGTACTTACTAATCTGACAGAAACATGGAAATTACTCCATGGGAAAATGCTCCAGAGGAAACTGACAAGTTCTTTTCTATAACTAAGTTGGTTTAGATCAGAAGATATGACAAAACTATTAAGTGGAAAGTATTTATTTTCCTACTTCTCAGAAAAGTGAGTAGCTATGTATGGAGGACATTAAATTAGCTACATAAGAAGCTGCATTTTTATGTGTGTCTGTTTTAGTCTTATTACAATGCACTTAGTTTTTGTTGGTGTGTGTGTGAGTGTGTGTGTGTGTGTGTGTGTGTGTGTGTGTGTGTGTTTTACTGTTGATATAATTTGGACATTTATTCATTATTCATGGCTATCTAATATCCCCCAAATTTTTCATCCTTAAGTTAAAAATAATTCCTATATGTTGCGGGAAGTAATGAAATGACCATTGGTATACCAATGCGCTACACTAGGCACTGTCTGGTCATAAGGTTCTAGTGAGGTGTTCTCAAATTGGAAGTCTCACTTGGTTCAGATCTCCTGAAATGTCTGTACCTGACTCATTAAGTTCCCTTGGTGGGTCATTGCCATGCCAACCCTATGCAAGTACTGCCCACCTCACAGCTGCCACAACACCCAGTAACCCGTTAGAAACAAAATTCTAGAAGCTTATAATTAATCAGTCAGATTTATATAACAATATATTCTCAATTCACAAGATGCACACACAATAAATTCTGAGCCAATTAATAATGATACAAGCTGACCCCTCGTAGATTGGACAAGCTATGCCAATAATTCTATCCTTTTATGATATTTATATCTGCATGTAGTTTTTTAAAACCATGCTGAATCTGAATCATGTTGTTTATGGCCCTCCATCTTGCTTCCTTCACTCTCTCTTGAGTCACTGCCTGTCTCTGTAAGTCTTAGCTCTGCCTCCTTTTCCCTGTCCAATCTCAGGTCTCCTGCTCCACTAATATTTAAATTAACTGGACAGGGAAAAATATAAATTGAACATAACTATTACCATTTTGTAATTTATAGAGTACAAGATATGCCTATACAGTCCATCATATTTGTAAATAAAATAAAGCATTGTCATCTATCCTAACTTAAAAAACTTATAAATCTACACCTGATTTATGTCCTGGCTTTTGATTGTATGCCATCTGAAAATGATACTCTTAAATCTGTTCTCTCAAAGGAAATAGCTTGGGTTGGCTATGAGAGAATAAATAGTCTTTCAACCCCACCAGAAATCCTAGAATAGCCAACAAAAACTGAAAATATATTGGAAGCCTAACACAGCTTCCAGAACTGAGAAAAATTGTAGTGACAGCTGCCTACTTATACAGTCCCAGTAAGTCAGAAAGTTGGAGTGTCAGTCTTCAGCCTTCTGGACTAGGATCATCTAACAGACCTGAGAGAAACAGGAAATTTAGGACTAGCCTATTCTGTCTTGACAGAACTAAGCTGCCCTAACTTGTCAATTGTGTACTTTCAAGAACAGTTACAGATCTGTATAAGAAATTGCCAATTTTCTGCCCAGTAGCCACTTAGCCACCATGTACAACCTTATCTGGAGGTGAGATGCTCAGTTGTTTTTTTGACTCCATGAATGAGAAGCTGTTAGAAACAGATTTTCTCAACAACAAGTGAATAAATAACATTAGATGTCACATTCTATGGATTTCTAATGTTTTTGAAAACCAACTATCTATATAAAGTATTGTGTACAGTTCTCCATTAACTACTTTCAGCTATTTTTAATTAAATATCTGAAAACACCCTACCAGTAAACTCAGAGCCATGAATTGCTGTTTGTCCTTTAATTCACAGTCTTAATCATCTCAGATCAGTTTATAATAAGAGTTATAGAAAGACTGAGTCTAAGACTGTACTTTTATAATTTTTGTATAAAAAGAAGAAATGTATACCAATGAAACCCATGATTTTGAATCAAAATAAATTATGTGCCAAAATAATAAATTATTACTTCAACTTACTAACAATTATAAAGATTTCTACCAATTGAGATTATGGCTATATAATCAATTTTAGCTATTTCCTCCCTGTTACAATTATGATCATTTCTAAATTCCCTAGAAAGACAACCTATAATCACCACATACAGATCCAAAGCCCAGGGAACTGGAATGATGACTCTTCATAACTTCTTCAAACTCTGATTTTATGTTTGTGTTTGTTTATAAAATCCTGGCCTTTTCTGAAGACTATATTCACTTACTGAAATTTCATGTAGAAATATTTATCAGACATTTTATTTATGTTTTGTAGCCTAGGTGTTGTTCTTATAAAATCTTTTGGTATGAATATTGTGCAAATGATACTTATAGAATTTATTGTCAAACTTAATTTGTTAGACCTGCTAAAGGAAATTTATCCTCTCAGGAGATAAAAATTTTAGTCATATTAGGCTTACAATCATTTAATATTATAGTTTGTGTGCTAATCTTTTGAAAATCATCTACTTTTTTTAACAAGTTATAACTAGACAGGTTGAAATGAAATTGAAGTCATCACCCTGAAACTACATACATATCACCCAGGAACAGTACAAGCACAAGCACTTACCAGGCCAAAGTTATCTGATATGGCTGGTGAGAAATGAAAACCAGGCACAGGATGAGGTAGCCACAGAAAGATAGAGGCTGTGACAAGTTTATTGCAAGCAGTCATAATTTTTATCAGAAACTGAATATAATGGTGACTGCCATGATCAAATCAATTGTAGCTGCCAGTGTACAATAATGTTTACAAGCTCTATACTACATAGGTTTAATATCTGAGCCCAATTATCCTGTCAGATTTCTATATGCTTTGTTGACTTCTGAGGAACAGAAAGTGGGATAGATGCTTCACTGCCTGAAGGAGTGATATCTCTCAGAGACTGAAAGACGTAAATGCCTCTAGAGACATGTACTCAAACATAAAAAATCTTTGGATCATTGGCAACTAGATCCATAGGCCACTAGACAAAGCCAATTCCATGAATAATTGCAGGACAGTGTTGGTGTATGGTGTTGGCCTATACTCCTGTGTATAAATGAGCCTATGTGAAAACTTTACATGAAGAAACTATTGTGTCGTGATAAAAAATTACTAATTTCCCTGGTAAGAATCTTTTATCATTTATTGTTTATCATCAAGATACTGAGAGTTTCACAGAAGTTTTGACTTCTGAGGCATCATTGACAAAAGGGTTAAACAACACATCACCCAAACTATAGAAAGAATGTACTTACAAAATGCAGTAAAGCATTTCATCTAAGGTCCTCTTTGAGTCCTGAGAGTCTCTCACCTCCCAGGTCTCTGGTACATTTTGGAGGGTCCTTGCAACCTCTTACATCCTGAGGTTTCATGTTTCCATTCTTTCTGCTGGGCCTCTGGGATTTCAGGTCCTTTTCCCTACCTAATACCTGATCATGTTTCCCTTTCTGACCTACCCCACTGCCATTCTGTTTCACTCCCAGTTCACTCCCTCACCCCTCACCCTTGTGGTTGCTTTCTTATCCTACTTGAGTGAGACTGAGACATCCTCACTTGGGCCCTTCTGTTGGGCTTTGAAGAGCCGTCTGTGTTTTGGTTGAGTGATTCTTAACTTCTGGAGACCCAGTGAAAGATTACACAAGGAAAGGAAGAGTAGAGACACACTCCCAGACACAGAAGGCTGACTCTGAGTCCTCCAACTCCATTATCCTATGCTATCTATCACATAGACAATGCCCCAAGTTCCCGTCATTCTAGTTGGACTCCTCTCCCAGTCAACAGACCACAGCTAAGTATACCCCACCCCACAGACAGGTAGCCTAGCCCACCATATAAGGGGCAGTTTGCCGTTCCGCTTCTCTTTCTATCTGTCTCTTCCCTTCTTATCTTTACTCTTCTTATCTTTACTTTCTTCTCCTCCCTTCCCCCTCTCTCCACATGACCATGGCTGGCTGCTATTTTCTTATCTCTTCTCTCTCCTTTCTATAATAAAACATCTTATGACCATGCATTGCTTCATTTCAATTAGACATGCCATGTTGGCCCACTGTTTGCAGCCACTACACTGGATCAAGAACTCCTGAGTGCTCGCTTTCCCTGCCCATCCCCTTTCTCCCTTTGGACCCAGAGCAGACTGAGCTGCTTTGGGGACCCCAATTTGTTCTCAGCTCCTCTGTCATTTCCAGCATCTCCTGTAATTCCCAGGGGCTAGAACTTGCTTCCTTGGACTCCATAAGGTCCAAGGATTGCCCCCCCCCCCACACACACACATAGCTGCCTCCCTTTGCTTCTCACCCACAATGGCAGAACAGAGGGCATATACAGATACCCATGTCCATGGTCCAGAGTATTGGACCTCTGGCAGGACACTGGTCATCCTCTCCAATCTCTTTTGCTCTCCCACTACATGGTGGCAGCCGATAGGGCAAGCAAGATGACAGACACCCTTCACCTTATTGAACTTTTTGAGTTCTCATCGCTGTATCTTGTGTATTCGGCACTTTGAAGAGGGAACTTGTAGAGCCCACCTCCAGTACAAAGACAGGACATCAAGTGAGGGATGGTGTTGGCATTCCATGGTCAAAACTCTAACCCATAATTGTTCCTGTCTGAAAGAACGGCAGGGACAAAAATGGAGAGCAGTCTGAGGAAAATAAGGTCCAGGGATAGGTCCAAAGTGAGATCTAGCTTAAGACATAATTGGAAGACCTGACACTATTACAGAGGCTATGGAGTGCTCACAGAAAGAGACCTATCATGATTGTCCAGTGAAAGACTCAACAAGCAGCTGCAAGTGTCAGATACAGATATTTATACCCAACCAGCTGCTAAGCCCCTTGGTTTAATTAGAGGAAAGCTAGAAGAAGCTGAGGAGGAGGGTAGGAGGGACAGCATTGATGAGAGTGGGGTGATGGAGTCAACAACTATTATTGTATGAGTTGCAATGTGTGCTTTGAGATTTAGTAGTTTCTTTTAGGAATGTGGGTACCTTTGCATTGGGAGCATAGATATTCAGAATTGGCAGATTTTTCCTTTCACATCTATGAAATGTCCTTCTTTATCTTTTTTGATAACTTTTGTTTGAAAGTTGATTTTATTAGATATTACAATGGGTGCTCCAGGCTGTTTCACGGGACCATTTGCTTGGAAATTTTTTTCCAAGCCTTTTATTCCGAGGTAGTGTCTTTCTTTTCACTGAGATTCATTTCCCATATGCAGCAAAATACTGGGTCCTGTTTACATATCCAGTCTGTTAGTCTACATCTTTTTATTTAATGGAATTGATTCCAATGATGTTAAGATATATTAAAGAAAAGTGATTCTTTTGCTTCCTGTTAATTTTGTTGTTAGAAGTGGAATTATGTTTGTGTGGCTATCTTCTTTTGGATTTGTTGAAAGATTACTTTCTTGCTTTTTTTAGTGTATAGTTTTCCTCCTTGTGTTGGAGTTTTCCATCCATTAATCTGTGTAGTGCTAGATTTGTAGAAAGATACTGTTTAAACTTGTTTTTGTCATGGAATATCTTGGTTACTCCCTCTATGCTAATTGTGAGTTTTTCTGGTTATAGTAGCCTGAGCTGGTATTTTTCTTCTCTTAGGGTCTGTATGATATCTTCCCAGGATCTTCTGGCTGTTAAAGTTTCTGGTGAGAAGTCTGGTGTAATTCTGATAGGTCTGCCTTTATATGTTACTTGACTTTATTCCCTAACTGCTTTTAACATTCTTTGTTTCTTTGGGGCATTTGTCGTTTTGATTATTATGTTACAGTGGGAATTTCTTTTCTGGTCCAGCCTATCTGGAGTTCTGTAAACTTCTTGTATATTCAAGGGTATCTCTTTCTTTAGGTTAGTGAAGTTTTCACAGTGGATGACAGGACCCTTTGTGGGTGACTTCATTCTCAGCCCACAGAGAACAGGTTACATTCATTTAAGAAATGGTGTAGGTATTAAGATGGCCTATCCATAAAGTCATTCACCAACTGTTTCAATGAACAATGGTTCTGCTTGGAGGTGGCACAGACATTAGGTGAGGGTAAGAATTTGGTTCATTAGCTGTGATAATTTGGAAAAGGACTCATCTCAGAGAAAGAGTAACTTATAAAGTCCTCTTCTTCAAACTTGATATAAGAGTTGCAAATGTCAAGCAAAGCATTCAGTTTCACTTTGTTTTTCTCTTACAAGCAACCTCCCTAGTTAATTGTCTATGATTCTTTTGGGTATATAAATACTTTTGAAATATATAAGCTGTTCTGAAAACCATAGTATAGTGTGAAAACATGAAATAAACAATACTACTAATAGAGAGGCTGAGATAGGAGAAATAAGATTTCAAGATTCTTATGTTGTACACAGCCAGACACTGTCACAAACATACAAGCTGGCAGTGTATATAGATTGTACAATGTTGGACCTATTTCTCCAATTACCAAATTAGAGACATCATTGGATGACAATCAACAAATTTCCAATTCCACATATTATGGGATTTCAATAGATTAGGATATGTTGGTAATATTAATTTTCAAATTAATATATTAAGAAAAAGTAATTGTCACTTCCTGTTGTTTTTGTTGTAAGAGGTGGAATTAGGTTTGTGTGGATTTGTTGAAAGATTACCTTCTTGCTTCTTCTAGGGTATAGTTTTGCTCCTTATGTTGATGTTTTCCATCTATTATCCTTTGTAGGTCTGGATTTGTGAAAAGATATTGTGTAAATTTTGTTTTGTCATGGAATATCTTGTTTTCTTCATCTATGGTAATTGAGAGTTTTGCTGGGTATAGTAGTCTAGGTTGGCATTTGTGTTCTTGTAGAGTCTGTATGACATCTGCCCAGGATCTTTTAGCTTTCATAGTCTCTGGTGAGAAATCTGCCGTAATTCTGATGGGCCTGCCTTTATATGTTACATGACTTTTTTCCCTTACTGCTTTTAAAATCCTTTCTTTGTTTAGTGCATTTGGTGTTTTCATTATTATGTGATGGGAGGAATTTCTTTTCTGGTCCAGTCTATTTGGAGTTCTGTAGGTTTCTTGTATGTTTATGGGCATGACTTTTTTTAGGTTAGGAAAGTTTTCTTCTATAATTTTGTTAAAGATATTTACTGGCCCATTACACTGGGAGTCTTCACTCTCTTCTATACCTATTATCCTTAGGTTTGGCCTTCTCAGTGCATCCTGGATTTCCTGGATATTTTGTGTTAGGAGCTTTTTGCTTTTTACATTTTATTTGACTGTTGTGTCAATGTTTTCTAAGATGTCTTCTGCCCCTGAGATTCTCTCTTCTATCTCTTGCATTCTTTTGGTGATGCTTGCATCTATGGCTCCTGATTTCCTTCCTAGGTTTTGTATCTCCAGGGTTATCTCTCTTTCTGATTTCTTTATTGTTTCTATTTCCATTTTTAGATTCTGGATGGTTTTGCTCATTTCCCTCACCTGTTTCATTGTGTTTTCCTGTAGTTCTTTAAGGGATTTTTGTGTTTCCTCTTTAAGAGCTTCTAGCTCTTTACCTGTGTTCTCATGTATTTCTTTGAGGGTGCTATTTATGTGTTTCTTAAGGTCCTGTATCATCATCATGATAAGTGATTTTATATCAGAATCTTGCGTTTCTGGTGTTTGGTGTTTCCAGGACTTGCTATGGTGGGAGAATTGGGTTCTGATGATGGCAAGTGACCTTGGTTTGTGTTATTTATTTTCTTATGCTTGCCCCCTGCCATCTGGTTAACTCTAGTGCTACCTGCCTTTGCTAAATCTTACTGGAGCCTGTCCTTCCTGTGATCCTGATTGTGTCAGGACTCCTCAGAGTCAAGCGGTCTCTGTGATCCTGTGGTTCTGGGATCCTGGGATCCTGGGCTTGTTAGATCACTGGAAGTGTGGCTTTCTCTCTGTGTTGTGGGACTGGCTGCAGAGCTTGTGCCCAAGGTCTGCTAAGAACACTAACCCAGAAAGACAGGAAGGAACCCAAGTCACTAGGCTGGCGGAGTTCCTGTGTGCCTGGTCCCACTGGTCCCAGTTATTCCCAGTGTTGGGACAGATATTGATTCCTGTTCACCTCTGATCCTGGGTATGTCAGAGAGCCTGGGAGTGGAGCTTCCTCTGGATGTTATGGGACTGGCTGCGGAGCTTGTGCCCAAGGTCTGCTCTGGACCCTAGCCCAGACAGACCAGAAGAAACCCAAGTCACTGGGCTGGCAGATTTCCTGTGTTCCTGGTCCTGCTTGTCCCAGTTACTCCCAGTGTTGGGACAGATGTTGGTTCCTGCTCACCTCTGATTCTGGGTGTGTCAGAGCACCGGGGAGTGGAGCTTCCTCTGGGTGTTGTGGAACTGGCTGCGGAGCATGTGCCCAAGCCAGCATGTTTTTCTGCTCAGCCAGCATGTTTTTCAATGCCTTTACATGAAAAAAAATTTTTTTACATAGTACTGTTTAAAAAATATTACCAGTAACCCATATATAGTCATGACTAAACAACTTGTTATAGAGTAACAAAATATAAGCAAGCAAGGTAATTTTATCAACCAATTTTTCTGGCTAACAGGCTGAATATTGCATTTAAAAAGAATGAATCAAATATTTTATTATACATCTTAACAAGTAATTAAAAATCTTAAAAGTGTCACAAATCTAAACTTTTATACTAAAAAGTAATCTGCCATTTCTATTTTAAATACTCATAGTGAGCATCTACTCATCAGCAATTTTTATTAAATAATTTCATTAAGCCAAGGTCAAAAATTGCATACAATAAATTAATCATCACCAGTTCATCTTTAGTAACAGGCATATTAGCCAATGCTAATTAGGCTGCCATTGTTCCTGCTCCCTGACCTAAAAAAACTCCAGTTTAACTATAAACTCTATTTTTCTGTACTTCAAATTGTTCCCTAAAATTTCCTTGCCAAAGTCACTACCAAAACACCTAAACTTCACTAACAATTTATTTTTCCAAATGCTATTGCTGACAATCTATATATCTATGTTCTTTCTAAGAATAGTGATTTTATTGTTAATCTGCTCTATCTGCAATGTTTGAGAAAGAACAAGCACCATTATTGTGAATGCCAATGGTATCGCCCAGTAAGGGGCTAGTGTCCTGCTTATAGTTTTCATGGATTTCTTAGATTAAGAGAATGTAAAGGCAACAAGCAGAGCAAAACTCCAAAATAGCATTAAGTCCTCAAGATGTAAAGTCCTTGGGGCTATGCCTCTCCAAGGCACACCCTTCATGACTGTGCTAATTTCATGGTTGGCAGAATTCCATGAGTTAAAGCCACTTTTTAGTCCTCCTGCATGTTCCTCAACTTTGTGTCATATGGCCTCACTGAAAGGAAAGCCAACTGTGTGTTACACCCTCTTTCAAGAAAAGAGAATGAGTTTAGCTTCCATGGCCATTTTTAAGGTAGAAAGCACAAGGAAGGCTCTGAAGCTCTTCTTAGGTCTATCTTGTATGCATTCTTCAACTTAAAATTCTTAGCAAAGAAAGGTACCATTTATAGTATTTTCTATCATGACATACAGGTAACATCACTTGAAATTTTGAATCCATTTTTATGTGCTGACTAAGCATCCAGCAAATCCAACATTTCCAGAATTCATTGCCTTGGAAAATACATTCTTGGCATCTAATTAAATTTATATTATTTTTAATGTTTATATGAAAATATGTGAAAGATCAATTATTTTTATAAATTTGTGTAACACACCTGAAATTAAAAACTTGAATAATAGCTTCATTTCAATATTATTTATGAAGATTTTTTCTGCCCAGGAGAAGAAATTGGAATTTAAGATCTGTGACTATCTATGCAAAATACATTGTTTGAAACAAGGAAGTAATAAATACTATACTGTAAGTTCTCTTTGAAAATTGACATTTAAATTAAAAGAATATATTATTAGCTGGGCAGTGGTGGCACACACTTTTAATCCCAGAACATGGGAAGCAGAGGCACGCTGAATTCTGATTTTGAGGCCAGACTGGTCTACACAGTGAGTTTCAGGACAGCCAGGGATACACAGAGAAACCACCCCCTCCACAACAAAAGCATATATTATCGATTTATCTGTTTGATAGGGAAATACCATTGATGTACAATTTTTTACTTTAATGAAGAATTAAATGAGATGGAGAAAACTCCCTACATTTCATCAGAGAACTGATTACATGGCACTAGGAATATTTCTCTGCATCATTTCTCCTGACACAGAATGGAAGTTACAACATCAGCATTTTCTAGAGTACTGTATCACAGGATTCTTCCTAGTAATAAGCATTCTCTGGTCTTCCAGAATTGTCTTCTTTTTCATGTTTGAATTATTATGAAATATGTGAAATATTCAAAACATACAAACTACAGCTTCATGAGGTTTAGTGATGTTAAAGTTGTAATTAACAAATTCATGCTTAAGTACATGTAAAATAAAAGAAGCTTTGCAATGGTTTTACATTTTGAACAAATTACACTATACATTGCTAGTTTGCCTTGATTATGTTCTCATAGTAATACATATTCTAAATATTTTGCTGTGGAATTGATTCATGTATCCTTTTATCATTCCCTTATATGGACAAATAAACTATGACTTAATATTTCTTTTGTTTATTAGAATTTGTGTTAACTTCATATTAACAATTTTGTATTGTTTGGTTTTATGTTTAAAAAATATCAGAAAATCACTGTCAAACATAAATATCAAAATGTAGAGAGTAGAACTTTTGTTTATGAACTTTATTACAATAAAAATAACACTTCTATGTATGAAAGTCACATATGTCACAAAAACCAACATTTTTTTTCATAGTTTTAAAATATAAGCTTAAACTTTTAAAAGGAACTTGCATTCTCAGAGTAAGTTCTTGAGAAGAAAGAAATTTTCCTGAGCCAAATCAATTCTTAGAAAAAAAATATCATGGAAACATGTTCAGTTTTTGTTTATAACTTTCTTTGTTTGTTCATTTGCTTTGTTCCTTCTCGGAAACATGACAAACTACAGGGCATGAAAGAAGGAGATAGCCATCTGGTCTGAGCCAGGGTCCAGAACAGACCTTGGCTCTGGCTCCATACCCAGTCCCACAACATCCAGAAAAACTCAACTCTGAAGTACCCTGACACACCCAGAATTACAAAATTTCAGGAGCTTGGATTTCAGGATCACTGAGGTGGCTTGACCCCCAGGAACCCTGACACACCCAGGATCTCAGAATAACAAGATCTCAGAATCACAGGATCACAGAGGCAATTGGACTCTGAGAAGTTCTGAATAACCAGGATCACAGGAGGGACAGCATATAGTCAGAGACAATGAAAACAATTAGCACTAGAGATAAGCAGATGTTGAGAGGCAAGTGCAAGACCATAAGCAACATAATACATGGTCATTTGTTATTATTAGAAAGCAGGTCTCCTACAAAAGCAAGTCCCAGATACCCCCTCACACCAGAAAAAGCAAGATTCAAATTTAAAATCAGGTCTCGTGATGAGGATAAAGGACTTTAAGAAGGACATAAATAACTCCCTTATAGAAATACAGGAGAACACAGGAAAACAGGTAAAAGCCCTTAAAGAGGAAACATAAAAATCCCTTAAAAGAATATAGGAAAACACAACAAAACAGGTGAAGGAATTGAACAAAACCATCCAGGATCTAAAAATAGAAAGAGAAACAGAAAAGAAATCACAAAGGGAGATAACTCTGAAGATAGAAACCCTAGGGAAGAGATCAGGAGACATAGATGCAAGCATAGCCAACAGAATACAAGAGATAGAAGAGAGAATCTCAGGGGAACTAGATACCATAGAATACATTGACAAAACAGTCAAAGGAAATGAAAAAATGCAAGAAGATCCTAACCTAAAGCATCCAGGAAATTGAGGAAGCAATAAGAAGACCAAAGCTAAGGATAATAGGTATAGAAGAGAGTGAAGAGTAACAATTAGAGGACCAGTAAATATCTTCAACAAAATCATAGAAGGAAACTTTCCTAACTTAAAAACACAGATTCCATGAACATGTAAGAAGCCTATAGAAATTCAAATAGGTTGGACCAAGAAGGAAATTCCTCCTATAAGATAATAATCAAAATAACAAATGCACAAAAGAAAGAATATTTAAAGCAGTAAGAGAAAAAGGTCAAGTAACATATGAAGGCAGACCTATCAGAATTACACCAGACTTATCAACAGAGATTTTAACAGCCAGAATATCCTGAGCAGATGCCATACAGAACCTAAGAGAATATATATGCCAGCTCAGGCTACTATACCCAGCAAAACTCTCAACTAACATAGAGGGAGTAACCAAGATATTCCATGACAAAAAAAAGTTGAAACAATATCTTTCTACAAATCTAGCACTACACAGACTAATGGATGGAAAACTCCAACACAAGGAGAAAAACTACACACTAAAAAAAAAAGAAAGTAATCTTCTTTCAACAAATCCAAAAGAAGGCACCCACACAAACATATTTCCACCTCTAACAATAAAATTAACAGGAAGCCAAAAAAAGTCACTTTTCTTTAATATCTCATAACATCATTGGAATCAATTCCATTAAATAAAAAGATGTAGACTAACAGAATGGATATGTAAACAGGACCCAGTATTTTGCTGCATATGGGAAATGAACTTCAGTGAAAAGAAAGACAATACCTCAGAGTAAAAGGCTTGGGAAAAAATGTCCAAGCAAATGGTCCCATGAAACAGGTTGGAGTACCCATTGTAATATCAAATAAAATCAACTTTCAACCAAAAATTATCAAAAAAGATAAAGAAAGACAATTCATACATGTGAAAGGAAAAATCTGCCAAGATGAACTCTCAATTCTGAACATCTATGCTCCCAATTTAAGGGTACCCATATTCCTAAAAGAAACTACTAAATCTCAATGCACACATTGCACTTCACACAATGATAGTAGTAGACTCAAACACCTCACTCTCATCAATGGACAGACCATGGAAACAGAACCTAAACAGAGACACAATGAAACTAACAAAATTTACGAACTAAATGGATTTAATAGATATCTAGAGAACACTTAAAACAAAAAGAATATACCTTCTTCCTAGCAGTTCATGGTACCTTCTCCAAAACTGACCATATAATGGGTCACAACACAGCCCTCAACAGATACAAAAACAATGAACTCATCCCATGCATCCAATCAGATCATTATGGACTAAGGCTGTTCCTCAATAACAACAAAAACAAAACAATGGAAGCCTGCTTACACGTGGAAGCTTAACAACACTCTACTCAATGATAACTTGGTCAAGGAAGAAATAAAGAAATTAATGACTTTTTATAATTTAGTGAAAATGAAGGCACAACATACCAAAATTTTTGGATACAATGAAAGTAGTACTAAGAAGAAAACTCATAGCTCTAAGTACCTCCAAAAAGAAACTGAAGAGAGCATACACCAGCAGCTTGACAGCACACCTGAAAGCTCTAGGAAAAAAGAAGCAAATAAACCCAAGAGGAGGAAACAACTGAAAATAATCAAACTGAGATCAGTCAAGTAGAAAGAGAAAGGACTATACAAAGAGAATCAACAAAACCAGGAGTTGGTTCTTTGAGAAAATCGACAAGATAGATAAACCCTTAGCCAGACTAACTATAAGGCACAGAGACAGTATCCAAATTAACAAATTCAGAAATGAAAAGTGAGACATAACAACAGACATGGAGAAAATTAAAAAACAAACAAACAAACAAACAAACAAAAACATCAGATCCTACTACAAAAGCCTATACTCAACAAAACTGGAAAGTCTGGATGAAATGAACAATTTTCAAGACAGATACCAGGTGCAAAGTTAAATAAGGATCAAGTAAACCATCTAAGCATTTCCATAATACCTGAAGAAAGAACAACGGTCATTAAAACTCTCCCAACCTAAAAAAAAAGCCCAGGACAAGATGACTTTAGTGTAGAATTTTATCAGACCTTCAAAGAAGACCTAATACCAATATTCTTCAAACTATTCCACAAAATAGAAACAGAAGGAACACTACCTAATGCATTATATTAAGTGCCAATTATACTGATACCAAAACCACTCAAAGACTCAACATAAAAAAAAGAACTTCAGACCAACTTCCCTTATGAATATTGATGCAAAATTATTCAATAAAATTCTCACAAACTGAATCCAAGAACACATCTAAACCTTCTTCTGAGCACCCCATGGTACCGTCTCCAAAACTGACCAGATACAATGAAAATAGTACCAAGAAGAAAACACATAGCTCTAAGTACCTCCAAAAAGAAATTGGAGAGAGTGTTTCTAAACAGTTATCCATCATGATCAATTTGTCTTTATCCCAGGAATGCAGGGATGGCTCTATATACAGAAATCAATCAACAAAATCTACTATATAAACAGACTCACTGAATAAAACCTCATGATCTTTTAATTAGATGCTGAGAAAGTAACAACATCCCTTCATGGTAAAAGTCTTAGAAAGATCAGGATATAAAAGCCTATACCTAAACATAGCAAAAGCAATAGACAGAAAATCAGTAGCCAGCATCAAGCTAAAGGGAGAGAAACTTGAAGCAATTACACTAAATTCAGTGACTAGACAAGACTGCCCTCTCTCCCTCCCTATTCAATATATTAGTTGAAGTCCTTGCCAGAACAATTAGAAAACAAAAGGAGGTGATTTGGATATAAATCAAAATGGAAGAAGTCAAAATATCACTACTTACAGATGTTATGACAGAATATTTATGTGACCCCAAAATTCCACAGAGAGCTACACCTGATAAACAACTTCAGCAGAGTGGGTGGATATAATATTATCTCAAACAAATCAGTATCCTTCCATTACTCAAAGGATAAACAGGCAAGAAAGAAATTAAGCAAAACACGCCCTTCAACAAAGTCACAAATAATATATAATATCTTGGTGTGACTCTACCCAAGCAAGTGAAAGATCTGTATGACAAGAACTTTAAGTCTCTGATGAAAGAAATCAAAGATGATCTCAGGAGATGGAAATATCTCCATTCTCATGGATTGGCAAAATTAATATAGTAAAAACTGGCCATCTTGCTGAAAGCAATCTACATATTCAGTACAATCACCATCAAAATTCTTACTCAATTCCTCATAAAGTAATAAAGAGGAATTTGCAAATTCATTTGGAATAACAAAACACCGAGGATAGCAGAAACTCTTCTCAACTACAAAAGAACTTCTGGGGGAATCTCCATTCCTGACCTCAAGTTGGATTACAGAGCAAAGGTGATTAAAACTTTATGGTTGTTACAGAGTCAGACAGGTAGATCAATGGAATAGAATTGAAGACTCAGAAATGAACCCACCCATCGATGGTCACTTGATCTTTGACAAAGGATCTAAAACCATCCAGTGGAAAAAAGACAGCATTTTCAACAAATGGTTCTGGTTCAACTAGTGGTCAGCATGTAGAAAATGTACATCAATCAATCTTTTTTTTTTTCAAGACAGGGTTTCTCTGTGTAGTCCTGGCTGTCCTGGAACTCACTCTGTAGGTGAGGCTGGCCTCAAACTCAGAAATCTGCCTGCTTCTGCCTCCCAAGTGCTGGGAATCAATTCTTATTTCATTGCATAAGGCTCAAGTTCAAGTGGATCAAGGATCTCCACATAAAACCAGATACAGTGAAACTAATTGAAGAGAAAGTGGGGAGGAGCCTTGAACACATGGGCACAGGGGAAAATTTCATGAATGGAACACTATTAATTTTTGCTCTAAGATCAAGAATTGACAAATGGGACCTCACAAAATTGCAAATCTTCTGTAAGGAAAAGGACACTGACAATAGGACAGATTGATAACCAATAGACTGGGGAAATATCTTTTCAAACCCTACATCCGATAGAGGACTAATATCCAATATATAAAAAGAAATCAAGAAGTTAAACTCCAGAGAATCAACCCTATTAATATGGGTTATAGAGCTACCCAAAGAATTCTCAACTGAGGTATCTCAGTCAGAAAAGAACACACATAGTATGTGCTCACTAATAAGTGGATTTTGGCCCAAAAGCTCAGAATACCCAAGATACCACATGGTTCTCAAGAAGAAGAAAGACAAAAATAAGGGTGTTTCAGTGCCTCTTAGAAGGGAGAACAAAATATTTATGGGATGAAATATGAAAACAAAATGTGGAGCAGAGACTGAAAGAAAGGCCATCTAGAGACTGCCCCTCTTGGGGATCCATCCCATATA
>NW_022196912.1:317217-317489 GCF_008632895.1 Mastomys coucha | reverse complement strand
CTAACATCCAGCCCCTGCAGGACCCCCAGCATGGACTACAGAGTCCATGTCCAGGGTCAGGAGCCCCTGACTGCCTCCATGCCTGCTGCAGTGCCTCCCCAGGAGCAGAAGCAGATGCTGGGGAGCAATTGTTTCCACTTATCCAAACAATGCTTTCAAACCTGGCTGGAAAAATTACAGGGATGCTGCTGGAAATCAACAACTCTGAGCTGCTGCACATGCTGGAGTCTCCCGAGTCCCTCCGTTCCAAGGAGTCAAAAGCCAAATAACCC
>NW_022196912.1:316987-317147 GCF_008632895.1 Mastomys coucha | reverse complement strand
TAGAATTTTTTCAATTAGAAGAATATATATCTGGGTTCTGTTGTGGCCCAGATGATAACTTTTTTTTCTATTGTGGGTTCTGTTTTTTTTTTCCCATCCCAGAAATTGGTTTTGATGTACCCAAGACTTTAAGTTTCTCAATAAAGGAAATAAAATCTCT
>NW_022196912.1:316164-316947 GCF_008632895.1 Mastomys coucha | reverse complement strand
ATTTCAGATGAAGGGAACACTGCTGCATTGCTGGTTTTACACCCATTTTGAAAATCAGTATAACAATTCATTAGACAGATGGAAATTAATCTATCTCAAGATCAAACTATACGACTCTTGGGCATACATACAAAGAATTCTTCATGCTACCATTGAAACAATCCCTATTCCCTGTTCATCACAACTCTCTTTTAGCTAGAAATTGGAAACAAATTAGGTGTCCCTCAACATAAAAATAAATAAACAAAATGTGGTCAGTTTACACAATGGAGTATATATTATTTAGCCATCAAAGAATATAAAAACATTAAGAAATATGCGGGTAAGTGAATGGACTTAAAAAAAAACTACCCTGAGGGATGTCCTTCAGAATCAGAAACAAATATTGTGTGTATTTGTTTATATGTGGATATTAGCTTTTAAGTCAATGATAACCAAGCTACAATAAAAAATAGTTTGATGGGGTTGGTATACAGTGAGGGAGTGCAAGAAACAAATTTCATACAGAATGAAAAATAGAATAGATATTATTTGATGGGAGGATCGTATGGTAGGAAGCAAGGGAAGAGGAGAGTTTCTGAAGAGAGTATGTGGAGAGATAGCTAAAATTAAGGGTTTTGCTTCTTATGTTGGTGTTTTCCATCTATTATCCTTTGTAGGGCTGGATTTGTGGAAAGACGTTGTGTAAATTTGGTTTTGGCATGGAATATCTTGGTTTCTCCATCTATGATAATTGAGAGTTTTACTGGGTATAGTAGCCTGGGCTGGCATTTGTGTTCTTGT
>NW_022196912.1:315749-316107 GCF_008632895.1 Mastomys coucha | reverse complement strand
TCTGATAGGCCTGCCTTTATATGTTACTTGACCTTTTTCCCTTAATGCTTTTAATATTCTTTCTTTGTATAGTACATTTGTTGTTTTGATTATTATGTGATGGGTGGAATTTCTTTACTGTTCGAGCCTATTTGGAGTTCTGTAGGCTTCTTATATGTTCATGGGCATTATTTTCTTTAGGTTAGGGAAGTTTTCTTCTATAATTTTGTTAAAGATATTTACTGGCCCTTAAGTTGGGAGTCTTCACTCTCTTCTATACCTATTATCCTTAGGTTTGGTCTTCTTATTGTATCCTGAATTTCCTGGATGTTTTGGGTTAGGAGCTTTTTGCTTTTTGCATTTTCTTTGACTATTGTGT
>NW_022196912.1:313619-315635 GCF_008632895.1 Mastomys coucha | reverse complement strand
CCAGGGTTGTCTCCCTTTGTGATTTCTTTATTGTTTCTATTTCCATTTTTAGATTCTGGGTGGTTTTATTAACTTCCTTCACCTGTTTGATTGTGTTTTCTTGTAGTTATTTAAGGGATTTTTGTGTTTCCTCTTAAGGGCTTCTAGCTGTTTACCTGTGTTTTCCTGTATTTATTTAAGGGAGTTATTTATGTCCTTCTTAATGTGCACTATCATCATCATGAGAAGTGATTTTGGATCTGAATCTTGCTTTTCGGGTGTGATGGTGTGATGTGACTTGCTATGGTGGGAGAATTGGGTTCTGATGAGGCCAAGTAACCCTGGTTTCTGTTGCTTATTTTCTTATGCTTTCCTCCTGCAATCTTGTTATCTCTAGTGCTACCTGCCCTGTGTCAGAACTCCTCAGTCAAGCTGACTCTGTGATCCTGTGATTCTGGGATCCTGGGCATGTTAGAGCCCCTGGGAGTGGCACTTCCTCTGGGTGTTGTGTGACTGGCTGCAGAATTTTTGCCCAAGGCCTACTTAGGTCACCAGCCCAGACAGACCAGAAGTAACCTGTGCCACTGGTCTGGAGGAGTTCCTGTGTGCCTGGGTCCTGCTGGTCCCAGTTATTCCCGGTGTTGGGATAGATGTTGTGTCCTCCTCACCTCTGATCCTGGATGTGTTAGAGCAACTGGGAATGCAGCTTCCTCTGGGTGTTGTGGAGTATTTTCTAGCGTACTTTATTACAGGATTCTTGTTAGTAATAAGCATTCTCTTGTCTTCTAGAATTGTCTTCCTTTTCTTGTTTGATTTATTATGAAACATGTGAAATATACAAAACATACAAATTACAGCTTCCTGATGTTTAGTGATGTTAAACTTTTAGTTCATAAATTCATGCTTAAATACATGTTAAATAAGAGAAGCTTTGCAATGGTTTTACATTTTGAACAAATTACATTATACATTGCTATTTTGCCTTGATTATGTTCTCATAACAATACATGTTCTAAATATTTTGCTGTGGAATTAGTTCATGTATCATTTTATTTTTCTCTTATACGAATAAATAAACAATGACTTAATTTTTCTTTCCTTCGTAAGAATTTATATTAACTTCATACTAACATTTTTGTATTGTTTGGTTTTATGTTTAGAAATTGTCAGAAAATCATTGTCAAACATATCCATAAAAATATAGAGTAAAATTTTTGTTTAGAATGAATTTTATTACAATAAAAACAACCCTTTAATCTATGAAAGCTACTTATGTCACAAAATTCAACAAAAATTTTTTTTCATAGTTTAAAATATGTTTGAACTTTTAAAAGGGACTTGCATTCTCAGAGTAAGTTCTTGAGAAGAAAGAAATCTTCCTGTGCCCAATCGATTCTTAGAAAAAAATTATCATGGAAACCAGTTCGTTTTTTGTTTATAACTTTCTTTGTTTGTTCATTTGATTTGTTCTTCAGAAACATGACAAAAATCCCAAGGATGAAAGAAGGAGATTGCCTTCTGATCTGAGCCAGTGCCCAGAGCAAAACTTGGGCACTGGTTCCATACCCAGTACCACAACATCCAGAGGAAACTCGACTTCAAAGTGCTCTAACATACACAGAATCACAGAATCTCAGGAGCTTGGATTTCAGGACCACTAAGGCAGCTTGACTCCCAGGACCCATGATACATCCAGGATCTCAGGATCACAGGATCCCAGAATCACAGGATCACAGAGACAAGTGGACTCTAAGGAGTTCTGACACAACCAGGATCACAGGAGGGACAGGCTCCAGTCAGAGACAGTAAGGACAAATAACACAAGAGTTAAGCAGATGTTGACAGGCAAGTGTAAGACCATAAGCAATAGAATACAAGGTTATTTGGCATCATCAGAAAGCAGGTCTCCTACCAAAGCAAGTCCTATATACCCCATCATACTGGAAAAGCGAGATTCAGATTTAAAATCACATTTCATGATGATGATAGGGGACTTTAAGAACGACATAAATAACTCCATTAAAGAAAAAATACAGG
>NW_022196912.1:313406-313609 GCF_008632895.1 Mastomys coucha | reverse complement strand
AGAATACAAGAAAACAGGTAGAAGCCCTTAAAGAGGAAACATAAAAATCCCTTAAAAAAATAAAGGAGAACACAACAAAACAAGTGAAGGAATTGAACAGAACCATCCAGGATCTAAAAATAGAAAGAGAAACAATAAAGAAATCACAAAGGGAAACAACTTTGAAGATAGAAAACCTAGGGAAGAGATCAGGTGACATAGAT
>NW_022196912.1:312491-313396 GCF_008632895.1 Mastomys coucha | reverse complement strand
CAACAGAATACAGAGATAGAAGAGAGAATCTCAGGGGCACTAGATACAATTGAATACAATGACAGAACAGTCAAAGACTAAAAAATGCAAGAAGATCCTAACACAAAACATCCATGAAATCGAGGAAACAATTAGAAGACCAAACCTAAGGAAACTAAGTATAGAAAGGAGAAAATATTACCAATTAAAAGACAAGTAAATATATTCAACAAAATTATAGAAGAAAATTTGCCTAACCTAAAGACAAAGATTTCATGAACATGCAAGAAGCCTACAGAATTACAAATAGGTTGGAACAAGAAAGAAATTCCTTCCGTAACATAATAATCATGGTCACAGGGTAAAATTTCTTGAATAGAACACCAATAGCTTATGCTCCAAGATCAAGAATCAGAAAATGGGACCTCATAAAATTGCAAAGTTTCTGTAAGGCAAAGGACACTGTCAATAGGACAAAATGGCATCCAACAGACTGGGTAAATATCTTTACCAACTCTATATCCAATAGAGGAATAATATCCAGTATATACAAAGAACTCAAGAACTTAGATTCCAGAGGATCACATATGTCTATTTAAAAATGGGGAACACATTTTCTCTCCAGTGACTTTCTAAGGTGGGACCAGCCGGGAGGCACAGGTCTCACAAGTGGCAGGGCACCAGGGACAGGATCTTCTCTACCTCCATCTACACCTAGGAGTGACTGCAGTGGGTCCACAGCCATCTCTGCCCCTTCCCTGCAAGTGGAGAGCTTGCCTCCAGAGAATGCTCTAACCCAGGGACTCAGGACTCAGGAGGAACGACTCATTCACAGCCATCTGCACCTGGGTTGTACCAGAGGAGAGCTGATCTCCAAGAAGTGCTGACACAGGTTTAGAGACCCACAGGAGGAACAAGCTCCAACC
>NW_022196912.1:309903-312011 GCF_008632895.1 Mastomys coucha | reverse complement strand
GTCACCAAACACAGACACTGTTGTGGATGCCAAGAAGTGCATGCTGAAAGAAGCCTGATATAGCAGTCTCCTGGGAGGCTCTGACAGAGCCTGACAAATACAGATGAGGATGTTTTCAGTCAAGCATTTGACTGAACATAGGGTCCCCAGAGAAGGAGTTAGAGAAAGGACTGAAGGAGCTGAAGGGTTTTATAACTCAGAAGTAAAACATCAACATCAACCAACCAGACCGATCAGAGATCCCAGGGACTAAACCACCAACCAGGGAGTACACATGATGGGTTCATGGCTCCATCTGTATATGTAGCAGAGGATGGCCTTTTCTGGAGAAGAAACCCTTGGATTTGTGATTTCCCAGTGTAGGGGAATTCAAGGTTGGGGAGACAGGAGTTGGTGGATGTGTGTGGAAACATCCTCATAGAAGCAGGGGAAAGCGGGATAGTATAGGAGGTTACAGGGGTGGAGTGGAGGGAAGAACCAAGAAAAGGGATAACGTTTGAAAGGCAAATAAAGAAAATATCCAATAAATTAAATAAATAAATAAATAAATAAATAAATATTTGAAGAAAAAATTAATCATTTTAGAATCCTTTATTTTAAAGTTTACATATATGTTAAGTTATAATTTACCAACACTTTGTAAAACTCATCCTCTATCCTTTCTTAGGAATACACCAGTGATATTTTTATTCATTTCCAAATAAATTTTTATGCAATTGTCAAAAAACAAGGAGATAAAGTTAATGTTTGACGGAATCAAAACACATTTATATGAGACAACTGTGAACATTTGATCAGTATTTTCTGTATTTATAAGTCAAATCTTTTGAATTACTTGCTATTAAAGTAAAAATCGCTGCCAGATTCCTGCTGGTATAAGTGGTTCTCAGGAATGAGTACCCTCCCTGCACCCGCTTTGGATCCTACAACCGATGTGATCAGGCACATAAAGATAATAGTAAGCATTTAATAGTAAAAGTACACTAGTGCCTGTTAAAAGGTGAACAAGTGATCGAAACCAAGATTGGAATCATGAGATTGTCAACTGAAGTTTGTAACAGCTGATCTTAAGTTGTTTTAACTAAAATGGAAGAGAGAAAACATAGCCAGCCATGTGATAGTGCTTCCAAATTGCATTATGGATAATTTTGACTCTGCAGTAACCATTGGACATGGTACTGGAAGTACATTGCAGCAAACCCATAAACCCATCATTCAACTCTCGCCAAGAATCAAGAATCATTTACAGTTCCAGATGATTGTGGAGGACTGAAATTTGACTGGCATATCTATATTTCTTAATCAGTAATAATTATCATGTCATTTATAATATGCACAATATTGGATATGTCCTTTAAGATTAGGATATTCTATTAAATTCTTTAATGCCTTATATAGTTGTGGCACCTGGCAGAACGATCACCCATACTGTTCTTTATTATCAAAAGCAGTCAAGATTTGTCTTATTTCAATATTTTAGTCTTTTTTCCTTAGGCTTTTTAAGAAAAGGGAGAGAAAAAATTCAGAGCCTCATTTGGAAGCTGGGATTAGATGGCTAATTTGTTGTCCTAACATGCTTTTGTAGACCTTTCATTTCATCAAGTACCTGAAAATTTAATACAAATGTAAGAGAAATCAAGAGGGAAAAGAAGGCAGTCTGGTTAAAGGTTTGATGAGAACTAATTAGATTTGCCAGATGAAAGGTCCCAGTTCAAGAATAAGACAGATTGCTGGCACAAATAAGTTATACCTCATTAGAGACTATCCAAGGTCATAGAGATAACCATGCCATGCTTGTTCCTTGGAATACTTATGAGCTATTCTGATTTTGATGCTTTACCATACATTTGGGAAGAGAAAGCAATCAGGTTGTTGCATTCAAACAGACTATCCTAATCACACCAGGTAAAACATTTTTTAGAATAACTGGATCTAATTGACTTACTTGACAACCCAAAAGTATTATCTAACTATTTGTGGAAATACTATAGGTATGTTCATAGTGTCTATATTTCTTTACCAGTGAAATTGATCATTTCTATCATATTATGCACAATATTGAATATTTCCTGTAAGGTGGCAAGGTTCTATGAAATTCTCTTTTTTTT
>NW_022196912.1:282447-309893 GCF_008632895.1 Mastomys coucha | reverse complement strand
CTTTGACACAGCTTTCTCTGCATAGCCGTGGATGTCCAGGAACTCACTCAGTAGAATAGACTAGCCTTGAACTTGGAAATCCACCTGCCTCTACATCCCAAGTGTGGGGATTAAAGGCGTGCACCACAACTGCATACACAGTTGAGGTTCCTGGCAGAAATATTATAAACATTGTTCTGTTCATGATTATCTGCACCAGTTAAGAATTCTCTTAACTCAATATTTCAATCTTTTCACAAACAAGGAATTAGATACTATTACAATTTGGCAGGAGGGTAAAATTGACCTTAATTATATTACCAGAGAAACACTGCATTTTTTTTGAAAAGTGTTGAGATTTAAGAAGATTCTCTCTGAAGACTATAACAAATTGGAAAAGTTCTATAATGAACAAAATTAAAATGCTCTTAAGTCTTAGACCAAGTTTAAGATTTGTGGAAATGCAGACATTCCCAAAGTTAAAGGAACAAACCCATGGAATTAAAAGCTAGTGTGTAAGATACTGACTTAAGTGAAGGAGTATTATGACTTCTGTGAACTTTTAATAGGTAAAGGGATTGTTAAAGGATGAACTCCTCATCAAAAAGAAGGAGTAAGTTTAATACAAAACAGTGTAAAGGGACAGTTTCAGTAAGAGATATTTGGTGACAGGAAAGATGACACTTGAAGGAATAAAATGCATGAAGAAGAAGAAAATAGGCATTGTGAGAATCAAAATCAGGAAGAAAACCCAGAGATTCTGAGTACACTCTTAGCATTAACTTGTATGACTAGGAATTCTGTACCTGACATATTATTTTCATGAACTCTGGAAAGCTGAAAGGCTTAAACTCTACAAATGGACTGAATTATACTTTAATTTATACTTTTTATTAAATTATTTATTTAGTGTACATCTCAATCATTGCTTACCTTACCTCCTCTCTTGCCGTTCTCTCCATCTCTCCATCCCACCAGCCATACTACCTCTCCTTCACTTCAGAGAAGGGGAGGACTCCTATCATCATCAAGCCACATTGGAATATCAAGATGCAATAGAACTTAGTGTAACTTTACCTATTTAGCCTAAAAATGGTAGCCCAGTTAGGGGAATTTGGTCCAAATGAAGGCTACAATGTCACATGGAAATCAAACTGCACATCCATTCAATATGTGTGGTAGGTCTAGTTCCATCCCATGCATGCTTTTTTGGTTGGTATTTTAGTCAGTCAGCCCACATCTACCAAGATTAGTTGATTCCATAGGTTTTCTTGTAGAGTCCTTGCCCCCCCCCCACACACACACAGATCCTCCAATCCTTCTTTCTTTCTCTTCTTCCACAAGATTTCCTGAGCTCCATCTACTGTTTGGGTGTGAGTCTCTATATCTATTTTCATCAACTTCCTAGTGAAGCCTCTCAGAGAACAGTTCTGTTAACTTTGTATCCATAAGTATAGGAGAATATCTTAAAGAGTGTCCATGACAGGATCTTTCTCATGGCACAGGCCTCAAGTTGAGCTAGTTCTTGATTAGTTATTCCTTCAATTTCTTCTTCATCTTTATCCCTGAACATCCTATAGTGTGGACTCCTTCCCCCCACTTGTTGTTTGGGAGTGACTTGGTTCTGTAAAGCAGGCTGCAAGCTGGAGTTGAGCACCTGCTGTGTGGAGGAGTCCTGACTGCTGCTCCTTAGATCAAAGACTTAGCAGGTCTCATGCTTATGTTAAAGGTTTACCAGATCTTCCTTTCAAGATCTCCTTTCTGGTCTGGTGTTAATGGATTTTCTCCTGTTTATGTTAAGATGAGCAAGTTGAATTCCTCTGGGTCTGGTTCCCAAGCCTAACTATAAATACTGAGTGAATTACAGTAAAGCGCTCTCTCTTATCACTTCTACCTGGCGTCTGTGTCTTTCCTTGTTAACCGTTTGCCTTCCCAGGACCCAATTAACCCAGTTGGTATATTTACCCACGGAGGAAGAGAGACCATCCCGTCCGGGCCGGTCCCCTTCACTATAGGCAGAAAAATCTGTGAGTAAAATGCTTTGTGAGTGAGTTGGTGTCACTATCTCCCCATTGCAAATCTTGCCTGGTTACAGAAGGTGGCCATTTCAGATACTATATCCTGTATGCTAGAAGTCTTAGCTAGGTTAACCCTCATAGGTTCTTGAGAGTTTCCATTGTCCTGGGTTTTTAGTTTGTCCCAGAGATGACCCTCTTCCACCAATCTTAACTATCTTTTCTTGTTCTTTCTCTCAATGATTATTCTACAGTTTAGTCCTTCTGTTTCCCTTCTCAAATTCTCTCACACCTATTTCCCTCTCTCTATTCATCCCTAATGTCTATTTTATTCCCCTTCTCAGTGACATTAAAGCATCCTCCCTTAGGCACTCCTTGTTACTTAGCTTTGTAAGTGTGTGTGTTGTAACATGGTTATCCTGTACTTTATGGCTACTATCCATTTTATGCACCTTTCTGTATCTGGATTACTTATTCTGGGTGCTACTTTCTAGTTCCACCTATTTTCCTGCCAATTTCAGGATATCCTTTGTTCTAACAGCTGAGTAGGAAAAAGATCTTCACCTATCCTACAACTGTATCTAAATAACCCAATAAAAAAATTACTAAGCAAAACAGAATATCAACAGAAGAATCTTGAATTGGTGCATCTTTACATATTGAGCATAGGCAAGGCAGCCCAGTTAGGTAAAGTACTTAAGAAATATTCAACATCTTTAATCATCAGGAAGTGCAAATCAAAATGATTCTGAGATTCCATTTTACACTTATAAGAATGGCTAATATCAAAAACTAAGCTGAGAGCTCATGGTGGCAAGGGGAACAGTCATTCATTGCTGGTGAGATTGTAAACTTGTAGTACCATTTTGGAAATCAATTTGGTGGTTTCTCAGGAAATTGGGAATAGTTCAACCTCAAGACTCACCTATGCTACACCTGGATGCATACCCAAAATATGCTCTATAGTATAACAAGGACAATTGCACATCTATGTTCATGTCAGCTTTATTCCTAATAGCCAGAAATGGGGAAAAGCTTTAGATGTTCCTCAATCAGAGAATAGATGAAGAAAAATGTGGTTCATTTATGCAATGAAAATTGAAACATCCATAGTCTATCAGAGCCATTGAAGTAGAATAAGAAACATTAAACGTTATAAGAGACTGTGCCAGTATGTACAAGGATTGTTTGGTTCAAATCAGCTTTTTGTAATGGAAAAATTTGTTTCGTCTAATGGAGTCTCACTGCATATGTAAACCACGTTTAAGAATAGGACCCATGCACAGCAGTAGATGTCCAATACAAAATGTACTTGTTTCAATTTTTTTAACTGAAGTTGTTCATTTTTTAAAATTTTTTCCTTTTATTGGGTATTTTCTTTATTTAAATTTCAAATACTATCCTCTTTCCAGGTCTCCCCTCCAAAACCTCCTATTCAATTCCCGCTCACCCTGCCTCTATAAGGGTGCCCCCCCCCCATCCATTCACTCACACCTACCTTCCAACCCTGGCATTCCTCTACACTGGGGCATAAAACCCCTCAGGCCCAAGCGCCACTCCTCCCACTGATATCCAATAAGGTCATCCTCTGCCACATATGCAGCCTGAGCCATAAGTCCCTCCATGTGTACTATTTAGTTGGTGTTCCAGTCCCTGGGAGCTCCAGGGGGTCTGGACTGTTGAAACTTTTGCTCACTCCATGGGGCTGCAAACCCCCTCATCTCCTTCAGTCCCTTCTCCAACTCCTCCATAGGGGAAAAGACCCTCATTTCAATGGTTGGGTGTGAGCATATGCCTCTGTATTTTTCAGGCTGTGGCAGAACCTCTCAGGAGACAGCCATATCAGGTTCATATCAGCAAGCACTTGGAATCTACAATAGTGTCTGCATTTGGTGACTGTATATGGGATGGATTCCCAGTTGGGGCAATCTTTGCGTGGACTGTCTTAAGTCTCTGCTCCACAGTTTGTCTCCATATTTCCTCCTGTGAGTATTTTGTTCCCCCTGATAAGAAACTGTTGGATCTTATCAGACCACTACAGATTATAGCTGGACTGCAGCAACAACAGAAACAGCCTTTCATTGCTGGAGGTGTTTGTGCACTACTGGTATGCTGTCCCATGTTGTTCTGGAGAAGGCAAGAAAAAGGCTAGAACACAAAGTCCACAGCTCCTGTTTCCCTTCAAGGTGTCAAATGCAGCTAGAGCTACACCCCAAACTAGAAGGGGAAAGTGGGATCTGGAATGAATGTTGAGGTTTCTGGTTTCCTCTCTGGGTATCTGGGCATTCCTAGTGAACCTCCTGAAGAAGAAGTCAGTCATACTTGTCTGTATTTCTCCTCTAGACATTTGCACATCAGAGAAGAAGGGGAGAACAAAGGTAAGGTTTTGCAAGATCCACTCAGATGGAGAGCCAGTAGTAAGAATGCCAGAGTGATGGGAGAAGATAAAGTGATTTCTCTGGGAAAAATGTCATGAGTCATTTAGGAGAAGTCCTTCCCCATGTTGATCTTTAATGAAGAAGTTCTCTAAAATGATCCTTGCTTGTTCATATTCCCTTTTGGGGGGTATATGTGGAGGCATACACTTTATTCCAGGTGAACCAGAGATTTTATAATTTTGGAGGAAGTTTATGAGAATACCCAGGAAATGAAGATCATTGGCTAAAGGTTAAGACTATCTAGAAACATTATCAACAAGGAGAAGAACTCCAGGTGCTATGCTATATGCCTGAGTCCCCAGGGTCCTCACAATTGGGTGTAGTGGTCACATGTTCCAAAGCAGGTACAGAGACAAGTATGGAGTACCTCCGTTCCTTCTGTTCTCAAATCTCTGAGATTCCTGATTTTGAGCTCACTCAACCTCACCAGCTCTTATTCTTATCTGGTATCACAGCTCACATGCCTTAAAGACTCTAGACATATATGAGGCAAATGTTTAACTTGGTCTTTGTGTGAGAATCCTAACAACCAGATCAAGGCCTGTCTCTGAATCTGTTGCCTGTCTTTGGACATTCTCCCTATTTACCTTAACTGGGCTGCCATGTCTAGGCTCAGTAGGAAAAGATGCAAGTAATCCTCCTTCAATTTGATGCCAAGGTGTGCTAATAACCATGTAAGGCCTTTCTTCTCTGAGGAAATGGGAAGAGGAGGATGGGAGGAAAGAGAGGGACTAGAAAAAGAGTAGGGAAGGGAAGCTACATTTTGGTATAAAAAATGAATTAATTAATTAATAATAATTTAAAAATGAGTTTAGTCAAACCAATGTTTGTTTGTAGTTGAACCACTGTCAATAATTCTGTTAATTTTTGAACCTATAAACCATATTTAATAGTAAAACATATGACTTTTCATTTTGAAAACATCTTTTTGCAAAATGTCATAACTACTCTTACAAAATAATTTGAAATATAATGTAATGTTAAAGAGTCTTTCAAGCCGGGCGGTGGTGGCGCACGCCTTTAATCCCAGCACTTGGGAGGCAGAGGCAGGCGGATTTCTGAGTTCGAGGCCAGCCTGGTCTACAGAGTGAGTTCCAGGACAGCCAGGGCTATACAGAGAAACCCTGTCTCGAAAAAAAAAAAAAAAAAAAAAAAGTCTTTCAAACAACTTGACCTCTTGAATCTGAATATAGATTAATACTTATAGTCATTAAAACAGTTGGAACACTGTTATTTCTATGCCAGTGTTAAAATTGCAGACAGTAACTGGTTTAGTGTAGCTGTATGAAAAGGAACATAAGCACAAGTACTTTTTTAAATTAGCTGATGTTCATGACATAAATTCTAACATCATTATTTTCTCTCTCCCTTCTGTCATTCCAAGATCTCTCTTATGAACTGTGAATTTCAGAACTAATAATTAACAAAAAGAAATAGAAAAGGAAATCTTACCTGAACCTCTTCTGGGTAGTAGAGTACATACTTTAAAATGAAGTTTGACAGTTAGAAGTCTTTATTATAGCTCCCATTGGAAAAACTTTGGAACTTGAGTTGTCATGACATCACCTTCAGCTATACTCAACTAAGAAGGAGAGGAACGTAGAAGTATTTAGACTCTTGACAGGTAGCAAGTAATGTAAAAAGCGAAGAGCAGAAGACATTCATAAGAAATAAATCAAAAAAATGATGCAGTAGTACATATTTTTCTCTCTCTATATAGCATTAGAATATTTAAATTATAATGCAATATGCTATAGCATATAAAATCTATTGCTTATACTAACATTATAGCTGAAGTGGATAAAAATAAAATTCTGACATTTCAGGATTTTTTTTTTTTGTTTTTTTGAGACAGGGTTTCTCTGTATAGCTCTGGCTGTCCTGGAACTCATTTTGTAAACCAGGATGGCCTTGAATTCAGAAATCTGCCTGCCTCTGCCTCCCAAGTGCTTGGATTAAAGGCATGCAACACCACTGCCTGGCCTAACATTACAATTTTTAAGTAAGCCATGGTCTAATAATAGAACTAAAGAAAAAAGTGAGTGACAATGAATAATATCTTAGGGTTCATAAACAGAAGAATTTGAAGATGGTAAACTCTAAGGAAATTAACTTCTTTACAAAGGTGACCTACCTACCATAAGGATTCTATCTGTGGTGTGAGCCTTAAGTCAAATCAGGTAGTATTTATTAACTCCTTCAATATTATGCCATTAAAACCTAGCATATGTTGCTAGTAGTACAATAGTACACAATAGATAATAAATGGTGTGTAGCCAAGTTGGTGTTAACATTTTCCTTTTGGTAGTGTACAGAGTACCTTTCTGTACCAAAGATGCTGGAAAATAGGGGTAAAGTCTCTATGAAAGTATAAGCTGTTATCTTCATGTTCAAAGATTTGTGTATACATTATATTTATCAATCAGGGCCTTCCTGTCAGCCTGTAGAGAGTCTTGGCAACAGCAAAGCTTGTTTGAGAATTCCCATGGCAACTATTTGGCCAAGAACTCCTTAACATGTTACTCAACTACAGTACCAAAAGCTTCATTTGGTGATAAGAGATGGCCAGTGAGGACTCCTTCCTCCCAATAATTTGACAGTTTGTTTTTTGAATGCATTTATATACTTATATTTTAGAAAGTTTCTATTGTATTAGTTTTCTATATTACCCCACAAATAACCCTTAATTTTAAGTACCTCTCCACACACTCTCTTCAGAAACCCTCTTTCCTGTTCCCTTTTTTCCTATCATATGATCCTCTCATCAATTAATATCCATTCTATTTTCATTCTTTATAATATTTGTTTCTTGTACCCCCTCACTTTATACCAATTCCATCAAACTTTTTTGATTGTAGCTTGGTTATCATTTACTTAAAAGCTAATATCCACATATAAACAAATATATGCAATATTTGTTTCTGGGTCTGAGGTACAGGATAGTTTTTTTTCTAAGTCGATCTACTTTCCTGTGCATTTCTTAATGTTATTATTTTTTGATGGCTAAATAATATATACTCTACTGTGTAAACTGACCACAATTTGTTTTTATTTTGTTGAGGGAAACCTAATTTGTTTAAAATTTCTAACTAATAGAAAGAGTCATGATGAACAGGGTATAGAGATTCTTTCAATGGTAGCATGAACCCAAGCATGGTATAGTTTGATCTTGAGATAGATTAACTTCTATCTATCTAAGGAATGGTTATACCTATTTTCAAAATGGGTGTAAAGATCAGCAATGCAGCAGTGTTCCCCTCATCTGACATTCTTAAAATAAGAGCTGTCAAATATTTTGTTGAATTTAGCTACATACATACACACACACACACACACAAATATATATATATGTATACATATATACATATATATATATATATAAACATATATGAAGAAACTTCAAACTGAATGTGGAAATAACAATAATGAGAAGATAACCTGAGGGAAATCTGGAGATAGAAAACCTAGGGAAGAGAACAAGAATAACATATAAATATTACCAGTAAAATACATGAGATAAAGACTTGTAGACCATATAATAGAAGAAATCAATACATTAGTCACAGAAAATGCTAAATCTAATATATTTCTGACACAAAACATACGGGAAATGCAGTATACTCTGAAAAGTTCTAAACTAAGAGTAATAAGAATAGAAGAGTATGTAACATACAAAGTAAGACCTATCAGAATTATACACAACTTCTCAACAGAGACTCTAAAAGCTAGAAGGGCCTGCATATATACTTTGCAACTTTTAAAAGTAAAATATCATGTGTCACCCTAGACTACCATAAGCAATAAAACTCTCAATCATCACAGTGGGATAAAACAACATATTTCAAGCAAATAAAAATTCAAAAATATATCTCTACAAATCCAGCAATATAGTAAATACTAGAAGGAAAATTGCAACCCAAGGAGGAAAACTTCATCAAAGAAAACATAGGTAATAAGTAATTACATACCATACATGCACACTCTAACACTAACACTAACACCACCAATACTGAAATAACAAAAGTAAGCATCGCTGGTCATTAACACCTTTCAACAATGGACTCAATTCTCCAATAAAAAGACACAGGCTAACAGAATGTGTGTGAAAACAGAATCCAACATTTGGCTGAATACAAGAAACAAGCCCCAGAAATAAAGATAGGCATTACCTATGGTCAATAGCTGGGAAAAAAAATTTTCCAAGCAATGAAACCCAACAAATAAACAACAGTAGCCATTTTAATATCTAACAATATAAATTTTCATCCAGGCAGTGGTGGTGCATGCCTTTAATCTTAGCACTTGGGAGGCAGAGGCATGTGGATTTCTGAGTTGGAGGTTAGCCTGATCTACAGAGTGAGTTCTTGGACAGCCAGGGCTATCTGAATATCAGAATTTCTGTCTTAAAAACAAAAAAAACAAACAAACAAACAAAAAAAAACAAAAAAAAAAAGATAAACTTTCAATCAAAATTAATCACAAGACACAGGGAGGGCACTTCATACTCATCAAAGTAAAAATCTACCAAGATGGTATCTCAATTTTAAACATCTATATCCCAAACACAATGGCACCCACATTTGTAAAAGAAACATTGCTAGAGCTCTAATTGCACATTGAACACCACACATTATTAGTGGGAGATTCAACAGCTCACTCTCACCAATTGACAGGTCATCCAGACTATAAGTAGACGGAGAAATAAGTAAACTAACAGACATTATGAATAAAATGGCCCTAAAAGACATTTGTAGAGTATGTTGCCCAACCAGAAAATGATTCTTCTTAACACATCATAAAATCTTTATCCAAAACTGATAATGTAGTAAGTGAAAAAGCAAGCCTCAAGAGGTACAAGAAAAATTAAAGAATGTTTTTTTTTATCTCATAATACCACAAATTATAGCTGGACTTCAACAACAGAAACAACATAATCATGTAAATTAAACTACACTGTATTTGTCAAGCTCTGATGGAGCCTCACAGGAGACCGCCATATCAGACTACCATCAACAAGCCCTCACCAGCATCCACAAAAGGTTTTAGTTTGGTGGATGTATATGGGATGGATCCCCAGGAGGGTCAGTCTCTGGATAGTCTTTACTTCAGTCTCTGCTCCACAATTTTTCTCCATATTTCCTCCAGTGAGTATTTTGTTCACCCCTCTAAGAAGCACTGAAGCGTCCAAATTTTGATCTTCCTTTTAAGTTTCATATGATCTGTGGATTGAATCTCGCTTATGCCGAACTTTTGGGCTAATATACTCTTATCAGTAAGTGTGTATCTGTGTGTGTTATTTTGTGACTGAGTTACCTCACTCAGGATAATATTTCAAGTTCCATCCATTTGCCTGCAAATTTTATGAACTCATTATTTTTAATAGCAGAGAACTATTCAATTGAATAAATGTAACACATTTTCTAAAACCATTCCACAGTTGAGGGACATCTGGGTTGTTTCCAGATTCTGAAAGTTATAAATATGGTTCCTATGAACATAGTGGAGCATTAGTCCTTATGATCAATCCATAGTGGAGCATCTTCTGGTTATGCCCAATTTTCTGAGGAACCACCAGACTAATTTACAGAGTGGTTGTACCAGCTTACAGTCCCACCAGGAAATGAGGAGTCTTCCTCTTTCTCCATATCCTTGCTAATATCTGTTGTCACCTGTGTTTTTGATCTTAGCCAATGTGCCTGGTGTGAGGTGGTATCTCAGTGTTGTTTTGATCTGCATTTCCTTAATGACTAAGGTTGTTCAACATTTCTTTAGTCTAACTTCTTGAGTTCTTTGCCTATATTGGATGTTAACCCTCTATCAGATATGAGATTGGTAAATATCTTTTCCCAATCTGTTGGTTGTCATTTTGTTCTATTGACAGTTACCTTTACTTTACAGAAACTTTGCAATTTTATGAGGTCCTATTTGTCTATTTTTGATCTTAGAGCATAAGCCATTGGTGTTATATTCAGGAACTTTTCCTCACCTTCTCTTCTATTACATTCAGATTATCTGGTTTTATGTGGAGGTTCTAAATCCTTTAGGATTTTATCTATGTAAAGGGGTATTAGAATAGATCAATTTAATTCTTCTATGTGTTGGCCGCCAGTTGAACCAACATCATTTGTTAAAAATGCTGTCTTTTTTTCCACTGGATGGTTTTAGATCCTTTGTCAAAGAACAAGTGACCATAGTAGAGTGAGTTCATTTTTTGGTCTTCAATTCTATTGCATCCATCTACCTGCTTGTCACTGTACTGACACCGTGCAGTTTTTTACACAATTGCCCTTTAGTACAGCTTGAGGTCTAGGATGGTTATTTCTACAGAAATTCTTTTATTGTGACAATAGTTTTTGCTATCCTGGGTTTTTTGTTATTCCAAATAAATTAGAGAATTGCTCTTTCTAACTCCATGAAGAATTGAGTTGGAGTTTTGATGGGGATTCTCTAGAGTCTGTAGATTGCTTAGGACAAGATGGCCAATTATACTATATTAATCCTGCCAATCTATGAGCATGGGAGATCTTTCCATCGTCTCAGGTCTTCTTTGATTTCTTTCTTCAGAGACTTGAATTTCTTGTCATATAGATATTCACCTTATTTATAGACATTTATTTACCTTGGTTAGAATCACAACCAAGATATTTTATATTGTTTGTGACTATTGTGAAGGGTGTCATTTTACTAATTTCTTTCTCATCCTGCCTATCATTAGAGTATAGGAAGGCCATTTTGCAGCTTGTATTTCACCACTTTGCTGAGGTTGTTTATTAGCTGTAGGAGTTCTCTCATTGAGTATTGGTGTACTGGCTAGTTTTGTGTGCCAACTTGACACAGGCTGGAGTTATCACAGAAGGGAGCTTCAGTTGGGGAAGTGCCTCCATGAGGTCCAGCTGTGTGGCATTTTCTCAATTAGTTATCAAGGGGGTAGGGCCCCTTGTGGGTGGTGCCTTCCCTGGGCTTGAAGTCTCAGGGTCTATAAGAGAGCAGGCTGAGCAAGCCAGGAGAAGCAAGCCAGTAAAGAACATCCCTCCATGGCTTCTGCATCAGCTCCTGCTTTCTGACCTGCTTGAGTTCCAGTCCTGACTTCCTTTGGTGATGAACAGCCATGTGGAAGTAAGCTAAATAAACCCTTTCCTCCCCATCTTGCTTCTTAGTCATGATGTTGTGCAGGAATAGAAACCCTGACTAAGACAAATTGGTACCAGCATAGTGGGGTATTCCTGTGACAACCTGACCATGTTTTGGGGAAGACTGTGGAAGGACTTTGGAACTTTGAGCTAGAAGAACCACTGGTTGTTAAGAACTTTGTGGGATGTTCTGTAGGAGCTTGGAAGACCATGTTGAGAACAGTGCAGAGATGGAGGTCTGGCTTGTGAAATTTCAGAGGGAAGATTAAAGACTCTTATCAGGGCCATGTTGCTTAGAATGTGAAGATTCTGTGGTTCTGGTTAGCTGGGGCTGAAGTGTCAGCTGTGATTAACAAGATACCAGAACTACTAAAGTAAAAACTTTGCATTACTGGGACTATTGATGCTGGTTAGCTGGAGCTAAGAAATTAGCGGTGATTAAGAAGAGACCAACATCATTGAGGTGACATCTTCTGGGAAGTGTTTTCTGAGAGCAAAGAGACTGTGTTCCAGAGATAGCCAAGGTTGTACCTTGTGCTGTAGCAGGACTTGGTAATGTGTAATAGTCACCCAGGTGGTACTGGTTTTGACAGCATGAAGGGGTCATGAAGAGCAGCTGAAGCTCGATACAGTGAGAGGCCATGGAAGGCCATTGGTGAAGGGGCAGCATTGGTTTACAATTGATTGCCCAGGACTGAAGGGGTCATGCAAAGGAGTTGAGGCTTGGCACTATGAAGAAAGCCTATGAGAGGCTATTGGTGAAGCCTAGTTACAGCAGAAAACAGTGTTTTAGTGATGACAGTACCATGAATGACCACCAAGGACAGCAGTAGCAGTGGAGTACAGGCATCTGGAGCCCAGAAGACAAGCTGTGTGCTGCAAAGGGCAGAGCTGGAGAAGTGACAGGTTAAGCCCTTAGAGGAGCCCAGAAGATTGTGGGTTGAATCCCAAACATTGGTTTTGCTTTTGATTGTGACTGTGCCCTGATATTTTCCCCTCTTGAAGGAAGAAAGCATTTTAGTGTAGCCCACAGTTAAGATACTTTGAATTTTATATGTAAAGACTGTGGGACTTTAGATCTTGGGGATGAATAAGAACATAAGCATTGAAGCTTAATACTGATGTGTTTGTGTGTCAAGTTGACAAGGGGTCAATTGTGCTGGCTAGTTTTGTATGTCAACTTGACACAGGCTGGAGTTATCACAGAGAAGGGAACTTCAGTTGGGGAAGTGCCTCCATGAGGTCCAGCTGTGGGGCATTTTCTCAATTAGTGATCCATGGGGTAGGGCCCCTTGTGGGTGGTGCCTTCCCTGGGCTTGAAGTCTCAGGGTCTATAAGAGAGCAGGCTGAGCAAGCCAGGAGAAGCAAGCCAGTAAAGAACATCCCTCCATGGCTTCTGCATCAGCTACTGCTTCCTGACCTGCTTGAGTTCCAGTCCTGACTTCTTTTGGTAATGAACAGCCATGTGGTATTAGGTTTTCTTTGGATGTCTGATAGAATTCTTTACTAAACCCTTCTGGTCCTGAGCTTATTTTTTGTTGGAAAACTTTTAATGACTGCTTCTATTTCATTAGGGGTTATGGGACTGTTTAGAGCATTTATCTGATTTGATTGAACTTGCTTGGTATTTGGTATCTATCTTGAAAATTTTTCATTTCATCCATATTTTCTAATTTGGTTGAGTATACATTTTTTTAGTAGGATCTGATGACTTTTTGAATTTCCTCAGTTTCTATTGTTATATGTTGCTTTTCATTTCTGATTAGAATTCTGTCTCTGTGTCCTCTGGTTGTTCTGGGTAAGGGTTTATCTATTTTTTGATTTTTGTTGATGATTCTACTGGGATGATTTCATTCACTGAATTTTATTATTTCCTGCTGTATACTCCTCTTGGGTGAATTTCTTGGGTGTTCTGGAGCTTTCAGTTTTGCTGTCAAGCTACTAGTGTATGCTCTCTCCAGTTTCGTTATGGAGGCACTCAGAACTATGAGTTTTTCTCTTAGCATTGCTTTCATTGTGTCTCATAAGTTTGGGTATGATATAAGCTTAATTTTCATTAAATTCTAAGAAGCATTTAATTTCTTCTTTTACCAACTTATCATTGAGAAGAGTGTTGTTTAACTTCCATGTGTATCTGGACCTGCTGTTGTTTTTGTTACTATTGAAGACTAGCCTTACTCATAAATGATCTGATAGGATGCTTAGGATTATTTCAATCTTGTATCTGTTGAGTCCTGTTTTGTGACTAATTATTGTGGGGCAGTGGGCAGTACTGCCAGCCGGAGTCCAATAGAGTGACCACCTTGGAACCCCAGAGACCAACTGAACAAAGTATATTTGTTCACAAGGGATGGTAGGAGTTCGGTGATAAGCTCCTGAGACCAATGGCTCAGATTTCAGCTCAGACCACTTGCAGCTGCCCCTGCAGGAGATGTATGCTCTGTCAGGTAGACAATGCCTCAAGTTCCCTGCATTCTAGCTGGATTTTACACCCAGTCATCTGACCACAAACCAGGCATGTCACACCCCATACAATAAAAGGGGTGGTTTTCCCCCTCCTCTCTCTCTTGTTCTCTTACCTCCTCTCATTTTCTTACTCTTACTCTCCTACTCTTACTTCCTCTTTCTCATGCTCTCTTGTTCTCTTACTTTCTCTCTCTTGTTCTCTTACTCTCCCTCTCTCTCTCCTCTCTTTCTCTTTGTTCTCTTCTCTGCCTTTCTTCCTCTCTGTTTCCTCTCTCTCCTTCCTCTCCTTTCCTTCTCTCTACTCAGCTAGCATATTTCTCTTTCCTACAATAAAATAACTCATTTATACATTGCCTCCTCTTTAATTAGGGTACTGTGCAGCAAACAGGTCAGCACTGGGGAGACAGACCCGGGGCCTCAGTAGCAGGCCCTCTGCCTCCAGAGAGAGAGAAAGCCTCAGCCAGCCCAGGCCCCCTGCCTCTGGAACAACAAATTATATGACCAGATTTGTAGAAGGTGCCATGAGGTACAGAGAAGGTACATTCTTTTGTTTTAGGATAAAATGTCCTCTAGATATATGTTAAATCCATTTAGTCCATAATGTCTAATAATTTCACTGTTTCTGTTAACTTCTATTTCCATAGTCTGTGTATTGATGAGAACGGGATGAAGTCTCCCACTATTATTCTGTGAGGTGTAATGTGTGCTTTAGGTTTTATTAAGGTTTCTTTTATGGATGTGGTACCCTTGGATTTGGAGCATAGATATTAATAATTGATAGTTCATCTTCGCAGATTTTTCCTTTCACATGTATGAAGTGTCCTTCCTTAACTTATTTGAAAACTTTTATTTGAAAGTAGATTTTATCAGATATTAGAATAGATACTCCAGCTTATTTCTTAGGACCATTTACTTGGAAAATTGTTTTCCAGTCCTTTACTCTGAGGTACTGTCTATCTTTGTCACAGAGATATGTTTACTGTATACAGCAAAATGCTGGGTCCTGTTTTGCTATCCAGTTTGTTAGTCTATGTCTTTTTTTTTTTGGGGGGGGGAGAGATTTAGTCCACTGATGTAAATGGATATTAAAGAAAAGTGATTTTTGCTTCCTGTTAATTTTGTTATTAGAGGTGGAAATATGTTTGTGTGGTTATCTTCTTTTGGGTTTTTGAAAGAAGATTGCATTCTTACTTTTTCTAGGGTGAAGTTTTGCTCCTTGTGTTGGAGTTTTCCATCTAATTATCCTTTGTAGGGCTGGAATTGTGAAAAGATACTATGTAAATTTGGTTTTGTCATGGAATATCTTGGTTTCTCTATCTATGGTAATTGAGAATTTTGCTGGGTATAAATTCTGGGCTGGTATTTGTTTTCTCTTGGGGTCTGTATGACATCTGCCCAGGAGTTTCTAGCTTCCATAGTCTCTGGTAATCAGTCTGGTGTAATTCTGATAGATCTGTCTTTATTTGTTACTTGACTTTTCCCCCTTACTGTTTTAATATTCTTTCTTTGTTTTGTGCATTTGGTGTTTTCACTATTATATGACAGGAGGAATTTCTTTTCTGGTCCAAACTCTTTGGAGTTCTGTAGGCTTCATGTAAGGTCATCTCTTTCTTAGATTAGGGAAGTTTTCTTCTAAAATTTTGCTGAAGATACTTACTGGCTCTTTAAATTGGGAATCTTCACTCTCTTCTATACCTATTATCCTTGAGTTTGGTCTTCTCATTGTGTGCTTGGTTTCCTGAATGTTTTGGGTTAGAAATTTTTTTGCATTTTGCATTTCCTTTGACTGTTTTGTCAATGTTTTCTATGGTATCTTCTGCACCTGAGAGTCTCTCTTCTATCACTTGTATTCTTTTTTTTTTAAATATTTAGCTCTTTTATTTTATTTTATTTATTTTTTGAAATATTTAGCTCTTTTTTTGATATTTTCTTTATTTACATGTAAATTTCTCCTTTCCCAGTTTCCCCTCCAAAAAACAAACAAACAAACAAAAACAAGAACAAACCCCTGTTGCTTCCCCCTCCCCATGCATGCCCTGGCATTCCCCTACACTGGGGCACAGAACCTTCACAGGGCCAAGGTCCTCTCCTCCTATTGAAGATCGAATTTGCAATTCTCTACTTTACACATGATGCCAGAACAATCAGACTCACCATGCGCAGTCCTTGGTTGGTGGTTGAGACTCTGGGAGCTCTGAGGATATTAGTTAGTTCATATTGTTGTTTGTCCTAAGGGGCTGCAAACCCCTTAGCTCCATAGGTCCTTTCTTAACTTCTTCATTGGGGACCCTGTGCTCAGTTCAATGGATGGCTGTGAGCCTCTACATCTGTACTAGTCAGGTACTGTCAGAGCCTCTCAGGAGATAGCTATATTTAGGCTGGCTTGCCCTTCCTTCAGTCTCTGCTCCATAGTTAATCTCTGCAACTCCTTCCATGGGCATTTGGTTCCCCCTTTTAAGAAGGAATGAAATGTCCACCTTTCGGTCTTCCTACTTCTTCAGTTTCTTGTGGTTTGTGGGTTGTTCTTCCTGTATTCCAAACTTCTGGGATAATATCCACTTATCAGAGAGTGCATACCATGTGTGTTCTTTTGTGAATGGGTTACCTCACTCAGGATGATATTCTCCAGATCCATCCATTTCTCTAAGAATTTCATGAATTCATTGTTTTTAATAGCTAAGTAGTACTCCATTGTGTAGTTGTACCACAATTTCTGTATCCATTCCTCTGTGGAGGGACATATGGGTTGTTTCCAGGTTCTGGATATTATAAATAAGGCTGCTATGAACATGGTGGAGCATGTGTCCTTACTATATGTTGCAGTATCTTTTGGGTATATGCCCAGGAGTGGTATAGCTGGGTCCTCTGGTAGAACTATGTCCAATTTCCGGAGGAACCGCCAAACTGATTTCCAGAGTGGTTTTACAACTTTGCAATCCCACCAGCAATGAAGTAATGTTCCTCTTTCTCCACAACTTCTCTAGCATCTGCTGTCACCTGAGTCTTTTATCCTAGCCAATCTGACTGGTGTATCACTTGTATTCTGTTGGTGATGCTTGCATATATGACTCCTAATTTCTTTCTTAGGTTTTCTATATTCAGGGTTGTCTCCCTTTGTGATTTCTCTATTGTTTCTATTTCTGTTTTTTATATCTTTAATCGATTTTTAAATTCCTTTAACTGTTTACCTATGTTATCCTCTGTTTCTTTAAGGAAGTTATTTATGTCCTTCTTACAGTCCTCTATCATCTTCATCATGAGATGTGATTTTAAAGTAGAGTCTTGCTTTTCTGGTGTGTTTGGGTATCCAGAGCTTGCTCTGGTGGGAGAACTGGTTTCTAATGATGCCAAGTTGCCCTGGTTCATATGGTGTATATTCTTATCATTGCCTGTTGTGGGTTGGTGAGCTGTGCACAGACTGCCTGGTCCCCAGTTGAGCACAGCCCTTGAACCCCAGAGACTTGATGTGCAGTGACTTCTGCCTGCATGGGATAGCAGGTTTGTGCCATGCTTCCTGAGTCTCTGGCTCCTGTTGGACCTACAGTCTCTCACAACACTCCCACAGAGAGATGTGTGGCCATCAGTCAGGTAGGAGGAACACCAAGCCCTCCCACATGCAAATAAGTTTCCCCAAAGCTCTCAGGCCAAGACAGTGAGAAGTATCTGTTCTCAATCCCTGATCTACTCCAAAACTGTATATAAGAATTGAACCCAGATTAAAGTTGTTCAAGAAGTATTCTGTTGTCTGAGAGCATCTGTCCTAAGAGCTATAACACTTGGGAAGGTGTCTGCTCTCCTGAAATGACACCTGAAGCTTTATTGCACTCCTCACTGGCTATTTGGCCTTTTGTCAGACCAGCCTGACCTGACTCAGTATAGGGCAGCATGGAGTAACCCAGGAAGGAATATCTGAGACAGAGATGGAGCCATCTGCAGTAGTGAAAGTGACAGAAATGACTTCCCCTCCCTGCTCACACTCACTCCCCTATGTTGGAATTCTCACAACCAGGCTGGACAAGAGATCTATGTAGAAAGCCACTGGTACACAGACCCACAGCCTCTCACCATCTGGTTATCTCTGGTGTTAGCTGGACTTGCTGTCTCTGACTGTGGCTTGTTCCCCTGCAAGCCCATTTGTCCATACTCCTGGGAAACCAGTTCTCTCCAGGAGAAATTTGGGGAAGGCGAACTGTGGCAAAGGGTAAGCTTCAGGGAGCACAAGAAAACCAGAAGGATCCTGTTCTGGCTGTTCCTTGGTTCCTGTGTCCTGATGGCTCTGGATGGGTCCCTCTTGGGCCAGGAACACTTAATTAGTGTTTGGTGAAATAACAAGGTGAACATGTTTACACCAGGGCTCAAGAATCTTAGAATTGTACCTGCCATAGACTCTGTTTACCAAATACATTATTACATATGTGACAGGTTCCAGGCTTTTTGAAGTCATTCCCAACTTGAATAATTTGATGTTGTAGTCCTGTTGTTATACTCTTAACAGTTGTTCCAAGATTCTCATATATAATTTTTCCATTTAATATCTACAATATAGTCCTTTTATTGTATTCAAAGTGTTGTACAACTGCCACTATCACATTAAACCAATTTTCTTTGTTTTATTTCTCATATCATATCTTTTGGTCATATTATCACCCTAGTAATATTTCCATGAAAACTCAGAGTGCTCAGATAATGTATACTATCTCTATCACTTCTATTTCTCCTCTCAAGCTTTAAGCAACCTGTAATCAATTATTTCCATTCGCTAGTAGATCTATTTTAGTGACTTAATGTAATTGATATTGTGTAGTATACCACCATTTGTCACTGTTTTATTTTATTTTCTTCTTGTAACATGCTTTTGAAAGTCTTCCATAATGTATACATGAAACTGCCTGCAGTTTCATGAACTGGTTTCTCTCAGCCAGGAGGGAATAAAGGACCTGAAATAAAGGGTTTGAAATGCAAAGAGAAAACGTGAAGCCATGTTGCATCCCCATCAAGGCTCCACTTTACTTGAAATAAGCTAGAGTTTTTATAGTCACAGGAGAAACCAAAACTAAATCTCTAGATTACACTGCAAAGAAGGTTCATGTGCCAAAATCCCCAGGCTTGGAAGATCTTCAGGCGGTGGGCATGCTCAGGTGGTGGGCGTGCTCAGGCTGCTTCTTCAAAGATGAACCCAGAGTCAACAGAGAGCATCTGTCTTAGCTCTGAGGTGTTAGCCTCAAAGCAGAGACTGCTAGAAGTCCGATGGCTGAAGTGAAGAGGGAAGATAACAATTCCTCCCTTTTTATTTAAAAAATAGCAGGTCTAAGGCATAATCAAACATCACGGTTTTGCACAGGAATTTTCACAGAACCTGGGTGAATATCATCTGCAGTATAATATCTACTGGCAAAATATCTGACCCATCCTTGAGAACACATACATCTAGTTTGAATTCTAGAAACCGGGCTTATTTCATGTTTTTTTTTTAAAAACACAGCCACTGGGCACATGCCTCTTTCTTAGGTTGATTTCTTTGCCAGAGACCTAACTCGCTGAACACAGGTTCTCAAAATGCACCTTCTTCCGTGCACCCAATGCCAGGACATGCCCTTATTGCCTGCAAAGTTCACAAGCTACCACAGTCTTTTTGAAAACCACCTTCTCTGAAGTTATTGTAAAGCTGCATGCCAGTGTATTGGAGATGAGTGTAGGCACCTGAGTGAGCTGCAAAATATTAGCTCAAACTCTGGGAACCTTTGCTGAGAACAAGCCTCAATTCCAATGCAAATTAGTAACTTCAGACTAGTAACTTCGGGATTGTACCAGCCTGAAATGGCTAAACGCTATAGAAGTAACCAAACTTTTGCTCCCGGCATGAGCAAGTGAATTTGAATTGTTTATTTAGCTTCAGGAGAAAGCAATTTTTTTATTTAAGTGGGCATTTCCAGAATGACAGAAAAAGCTCTCAGATCAAAAACAAAAGAAAAAGAAAAAAGACTTTTCAGCAGTGCGTTTAAGCACATTTACTAAGAAGGCTGTGGATCTGAGTCCACCTGGCGTATTAATCTTTCAGGAAGCCAAAGCACTCCATCCTCTTTCTGTGAAAAAATACACACGGACCCTCTGCCCCAAACCAAAACAGGATCTGGACCATACCAGGTATAAGTGAGTTGATCTCTCCACCTCACCATGGCATACCAACTTGAAGTATTAGGGTGCCAGTGTTGGTCCACAGCAGACTAACCTTTGATGTCAGTCTGCGAAAAGTTCAAAACAAATAACACAAAAGTAAGGTGTGACTTTGGAGATCTAGGAGGATACAAATTCCCTCCTTTAGTTTTCAAAAGCCAATTTTTAAGAGTGCGGTGTACATGTTCAACGATTCCTTGTCCCATGGGGTTATAAGGAATTCCAGTTTTATGTTTGATGCCAAAATTTTCACAAAATGACATAAATTTTTTGCCAGAGTAAGCTGGCCCATTGTCCATTTTAATAACTTTAAGTAAGTCCATAACATTAAAGGCTTCTAAACAATGATCAGCTACATTTCTAGAGGCCTCTCCTGAATGCAGGGAAGCAAATATGAATCCTGAACAAGTATCAATACAGACATGTATATATTTAAGCTTTCCAAATTCTGCATAATGAGTTACATCCACCTGCCAAATATGATTGGGCATAAAGCCTCTTGGATTTACCCCTAAATGTGGAATTGGAGATAAAATAACGCAATTAGGGCATTGTTTTACAATCATTCTTGCTTGTTCTTTGGAAATTTTATGCTTAAGTCTTAAGGTATGGCTAGAAAGATGGAATTTATTATGATCCCATTTAGCTAGTGCAACAGGATCTGAAACTAAGACTTCTCATACAAGAGCTCTGTCAATACAATTATTACCTACAGCCAATGGTTCAGGAAGACCAGAATGAGCTTGTATATGACCAACACAAAAATGATTTTTTTCATGCAAGAATGACATTTTGCAATTGTGAAAATAAAGATCCTACTGTAGTATTAAAATTAAATGTACAACCAGTTTCTAGTAAAGGAACTGACTGTGCCATGTATAGGCTATCAGTGAAAAGATTGAAAGCATCAGTCACAGCCTGAAACACATTTAATACTGCTGTTAACTCAGCTAACTGAGCTGAGAGACCAGGAGTCTTTATGATTACCTGTTGATTATTCATAAGACATCCATCTCATTCTTTAGAGGAACTGTCAATAAATACCACAAGGGCATTACTCAAAGGCTGTGAAGAAGTCATGTTAGAAAATATCACTTCATGCACATTTAAGAATTTTATCAGTTTATCCTGAGGATAATGATTATCTATAGTTCCCTGAAATCCTATCAAAGCAAACAACCAATCTGTGCTATGAGGTTTTAACCAGGAATCTTGATCTAAAGTAAAAGGCTGAATGATAACATCTGGCTCTTTGCCAAAATAAGTCAGTGCTTGCTTTCTACCAATCATGATCATATGAGCTACTGCCTCATAATATGGCAAGATATTAAGTTTTGGAGATACCCTTGAATGTATCCACATGAGAGGTGCTTTTTGCCATAACAATGCTGTAGGAACATGAGCTGTATTGAAAATTAACAAATGCAAAGGTAAAGAATAATCTATATAAGTAACAAATTGATTTTCAATAGCTCTTTCTACCTGCTGTAAAGCTGACAATCCTTCTTTAGTTAAAAAATCTAGGAGAATTTGGATCAGAATTACCTCTGAGATTGATTCCTGGACCCATGGATCCTGGCTGTGGGGAAAAATGTACCATATATTGGATGCCGGTTCAAAGCATATACTGCCTTCTAAAGAACTCTGCCCTAGCCCTCCATGCTGTTGCCACCCAATTGGCACTGTAACTGTGTCTTCAACAGGCTGTTCCATCTATCAGACCATCAGCTTCAGGATGATGGGGAACATGGTAAGACCAGTGGATTCCATTATTATGGGCCCACTGTCACACTTTTCTGGAGGTGAAGAGTTCCTCGGTCAGAACTGTGTCAAATACCATGATGACAGATAAGGCATTCAGTGAATCCACAGATGGTGGTTTTGGTAGAAGTATTTCATGCAGGAAAGGCAAATCTATAACTAGAACAAGTGTCTACTACAGTAAGAACAAAATGTTGTCCTTTCCATGGAGTCACTTGGTTAATGGGCCTGAGTAGCACACCCAAGTGAGGAATATGTTGTCTCCAGAATACAAATAGATACACTAAATGTTGTGCTTCTTTCTTGGTGGTGGGAGAGGCCAGGTGCAATAACTTATCTTTCACCTTAGATGGAATATCTCTGCATGCCCTATACCAATGGACTCCTAAAAGTTTCACTGAGGCAAATGGTCCTTGAATTTTGGTTGGATTTATTTCCCATCCTCTGTTATGCATATGTGTTACCAATGAGTCCAAAGTGGTTGCTGCTTCCTACTCACTTGGTCCAATCAGCATAATGTCATCAATATAGTGCACTAATGTGATATTTTGTTGAAGAGACAGATGACCAAGATCCCTTCTAACTAAGTTTTGACAAAGGACAGGAGAGTTAATATATCCTTGAGGCAAAACAGTAAAGGTATACTGCTGGCCTTGCCAACTGAAAGCAAATTGCTTCTGGTGCTCCTTATGGACAGGTACTGAGAAGAAGGCATTTGCCAGATCAATGGCTGCATACCAGGTGCCAGGAGATGTATTAATTAGTTCAAGTAAAGAAACTACATCTGTTACAGCAGCTGCAATTGGAGTTACTACTTGATTTAATTTTCGATAATCAACTGTCATTCTCCATGATCCATCTGTCTTCTGCACTGGCCAGATAGGAGAGTTAAAGGGAGATGTGGGGGGAATCACTACCCCTGCATCTTTCAAGTCCTTGATAGTGCAATAATTTCTGCAATTCCTTCTGGAATATGATACTGTTTTTGATTCACTCTTTTCTTTGACAGAGACAACTCTAAAGGCTTCCATTTAGCCTTTCCAACCATAGCCCTCACTCCGCAGGTCAGAGAACCAACGTGAGAATTCTGCCAATTTCTGAGTATATCTATCCCAATTATACATCCTGGAACTGGAGAAATGACCAGAGGATGTGTTCAGGGACCTACTGGACTTACTGTGAATCAGACCTCAGTCAAAACTCCATTAATCACCTGTCCTCCATAAGCCCCTACTTTAACTGGAGGGCCTCAATGTTTCTTGTGATCTCCTGGGATCAGTGAAAATTCAGGAGCAGTTTTCATTTAGACCCTGGAAAGTCTGATTATTTCCTTTTCCCCAGTGTACAGTTACCCTTGTAAAAGGCCATAAGTCCCTCTGGGGAAGAACTGGAGAAACGCTAACAGCAAAACTTTTAGGTATCTTATCAAGATTCTCAATTAGGGGAACCTGGCCATCCCTTCATTCAAGAGGTTCTGGATCTGCAAACTGGCTCAAGTCTGGAAATTGATTCACTGGTCGAGACTGCCTTTTGCCATGATCCAACGTAGTCTTTCTTTCATGAGTTTGACTTGTTTATACATTTCAAACAGATATGCAGTGGGCTTCCTATCTATTTCGTGCCTGGAAACACCATGAGTGATTAGCTAGTACTAAAGGTCCAAACGAGTCATGCCATTATAAATCTCACCTCTCCTGTGATGAGCATTACGGGTTTTATCATTATAATCATTGTTATATTGTCTTGACTATGCTGTCCATTATAATAACTACGATCACCTTGACTCTGGCGATTCAATGCTGCCAACTGACCCTTGTTACCTCGGGGCCCAATTAAACCCATTGAATTTAATTCATCTAATTGAGCACCAGCATCTCCAACCCTAAGGTCTGGCACAAGGAAAAGGGCAAGAATAAAACTCTTCAAATGTGCTGGAGCCCCTCTCACCAGTTTGTCTTATAGGACTGGTGAAGGGCATATCTTCTGGACCTTCCCATTGTGGAGGATTAGGTTTTATACAATGTATCCACTTTAGCATTGCACTTTCTCTAAGCCTTAAAATCCCTTCATCCCTTAAAATCCCTTCATCAACACTAAGCCAAGTGATATCAGATGTCTCTAACTTCTTTTCAGTAGGCCATCTTTTGATAAACTCTTCAGCCAACCATTCAAACAAACTTATGACACCTTTTTTAACTGTGCAAGCTTCCATATTAAACCTAGAATCTCCACTCAGAGGGCCCATGTCAATAAATTCAGCCTGCTTTAGTTTTATGTTCCTTCCACCATTATCCCACAGCCTTAAAATCCATTCCCACACATATTCCCCAGACTTGTGCTTGAATGAATTAGCAAATTTTTAAGCTCCTTAGTAGTGTATCGAATTTCCTCATGGACTACACTTTCTACTTCCCCTCTATGGGCCAGTTTTGCTTTGAGTCTGGTTATAGGTCTATAAGAAACTATTGGTGGGCCTTGAGAAACATCAGTATTGTCTTGTTTGGCATTTTCTTCAGCAAAAGTCACTATTGTCTTATCAGACTCTGAGGGATTAACTTCCTTGTGTGGGAAGGGCATTATTTCAAGTGGTAGGGCTGAGGATACTACTTCCTCAGGTGGGGCAAACCCTTGAGAATCTGAAGATTCAAAATTCTCAGCTTCAATGGGGTCTTACTACACATCCCCATCCCAAGTTATAGGATCCCATTCTTTGCCAACTAATGCCCTTACTTTAATGGCTGACACCCATTGAGGCAGAGACTTGAATTTTCACTGTAATTCAGCCAACCTTATAATGAGAGCTTCACTTTGATTTTCTGCAACTTGAGCTCTATAGCTGCTGGAGAGAAGATTCTCTTCAAGGACACACTTAGCAAATTTTAGATTGGTTATTTGTGTCTGAAGCCTTGCAATTTTATCACAGAACTCCTTATTTTCCTTCATCATTTTTTCTCGAGATGCTAAGAGCAACCAACCCACAAAAGCATTTTCCAATTTCTTTCCCATCTTTTAGAAAGCTTTATACACTGAATCCCCTAATTCATCAGGATAATTGAGTGCATTAGCTTCTTTAAGCTTGAAATATATTTGTGACGACGGGTCTTCAGTATTCTCTATGCTCTCAGGAGGGAGAGAATTTGGAGAGGTTTCAGAAATTGAAGGAGCTGATGGATTTTCAAACCAAGTCCAGATTTTTAAAAGATCAATCCTTATACTTCTGCTCCTCTAGAGCCACTCTGTGTACCAATTTTGTATTAGCCAGGGTTCTCTAAAGTTACAGAACTTATGGTAGTCTCTATGTAGTAAAAGAGTTTATTGATGACTTACAGTCTGTAGTCCAACTCCCAAGAATGATTAGCAGCAGCAGTGAATGGAAGTCAAAGGATCTAGCAGTTGCTCAGTCCCACAAGGCAAGCAGGCGAAGCAGAACCAGCCTTCCTTCTTCCAATGTCCTTGTATAGGTCTCCAGGAAAAGGTGTGGCCCAGATTAAAGGTATGTGCAACCACACCCTTAATCCCAGATGACCTTGAACTCCTAGATCTTCCTATCTTAATCTTCTGAGATACATAGCCACTATGCCTCAAGATCTCCATGCCAAGATTCAGGTCAGAAACTTGTATCCCTCATCCTCTAGGATAGGGCCACAGGTGAGCCTTCTAATTCTAGATTGTAGTTCATTTCATATATAGTCAAATTGACAATGAGGAATAGCCACTACACTTACCTATAGCTCAGTCTAATGGAGCCTTTTTCGGAGTTTAGGTTCTCTCTTCTAACATGTGTTAAGTTGACAAAATAGAGCTAATTCACATATTCCCCTTATAAATGAATGAATATATGCAACAACAAAACTGAAAGAAACAAAGCTAAAACAAAGTAGAAAAATAAAACTATTGATTTTCCATTCACTTTAAGGTTACTGATTGAAGCTCCTACAGCAGAAGGTAGATTAAAAAGAGAAAACATTTACAACTATTTAATATAGTTTTACTTTATATACTTACCTTCAGAAAAAATAGTCTAGAGAAGTGAAAGACCCCTGGGGGAGACCCCCACTCAAATCTCGGGAGGACGTACACCCAAGGAATCACAAGAGACCACATCTTGATGTAATTACAAGAGGTATATTTTAATTTCAGGACGCCCTGTTTCTGCACCACAGTTATCTCATGCAGGAGATAATGGAGCCGACCACGAGGCTTGAAAGTTAGGGGTTTTTATAGGAAAAAGGTCTGAGGGAACAAAGGAATCAGTATGGTCATACATGATTGGCTAGTTCAAATATTAACTATTATGTGCAGAACAGAGTGGAAAATTCCTAAGGTTGGTGTTAATCTGAGTCAACAGAGCATCTGACCTTAAACCATATCTGAGAGGACCAGATGGTCCATTACTTAGTGTCTGCCAGGCACGTCTTTGCAGGCCTGGGCCTTGGACATGTCCTTGTTTGCCTAGACATGTTTTCCTCTATGTTTATAGTTTTATGTCTTCGTTTGCTCTTTCCCAGGCCTATGTGGCCACTTGGTGATGGATTCTTAGGCCCATAACTTTTCTTCCTAGTCAGCACAGGTTTAAAGCTTTAATTTTTCCTTACAGAAGCAAAGAAAATTCTATTTTCATGGATTGTCATGCAGAAGTCTAATCAGAGAGAAAAGTGATACAATATTTAAACTAGGGGACTTATTTAGATTCATTTAGGGCAGTCTGATGTTTGAAAAACATTCATGTTCTATAGGAGAGGGAGGACCTTTACGAAATGAGTGCTTTGTTAAGAAATTTAGATGACAGTTTAGAATTTTCTTAGAGTTTGTATTTGGAAAAAGTGTGTGTTTGTGTGTGTGTGTGTGTGTGTGTGTGTGTGTGTATTTAGGGTTGGGGGAAATGTGGCCTTCATACTTCTTTTTTGCCCTTAAATGTCAAGATGTCATATTTATAGGTGTATTTTCTGATCTCTATCATCAAATGCTCTATAATCTTATTTTATGTTCTTCCTTATCATATCAAAATCATTATTTTGGCCAGTACTTAAGAAAAATGCATATGTAAATGATTAAAATATTATAACACAGAGACATGGACAGAATTGCAGTAGGTTCTCTACACATAACAGTACATTATATTGGTTCTCTTTATACATAAGTTGGCAGAAGTAGTATTTTATTCTTAACTAATACTTTAAAGAATTATGTGAGTCTTAGAAATGATTGAGCCCTCCGTCCGGTATTATTTAAGTCTGCTAATTGCTTTAGTTTGCATCCCTGTGGTTTGGTTAATTGAGGTGAAGAAAATTATTTAAAAGCCTTCTCATTCTTGTCAAATAAGGCCTTTGATAAACCTCTTTGAAGTGATTTTGGTTTCACTGTGAAATCTGAGTAAGTAGAGTGCTGGTCCATTAGAAGTCTTTATATTTGAAAGTTTATGTTTGTTTTGTTTCTTGTGTGCCTATGTGCCATGCATTCCTGGTGAAAAACAAAAACAAACA
>NW_022196912.1:259614-282437 GCF_008632895.1 Mastomys coucha | reverse complement strand
ACAAGAGGGTTTTGGATTCCCTGAAATAGGTTTAGGGTTTATTGTGAACTGCCGTATGGATTTTGAGAATTGAATTTGGGTCCACTGTAACAATAGCCTGTGCTGCTTACCAGTAACCCATGTCTCTAGTCTGAGCTTTAACTTTAAAAATATTAATTCTTTGGAAATTTTATATCATTCATCCTAATCCACTCATCTCTCAATCTGTTCGTATCTATCCTCTGCCCTGGCAAATGACCTTCCCTGAAAATAAATAAATAAATAAATAAATAAATAAATAAATAAATAAAACTAACAAACAACAAACATTTCACTGTAGAAGGTTTTGTGTACACACAGTATACCCTTTTGCCCAAACATCCTTACTTGCAAATTTTCATTGATAGTATAGCAGTCTGGTTCAAGGACTCTAGCTTCTGCTATACTATCAATACTGGCTCCTCATGGAGACTCCTCTTGGATATCCTGTCATTGCGCTGTATCATGGAAATTTTGAATCTTTAGATCTGTAGAACTGGTCCATTCAGGAGCTCTTTAAGCTTTAACTTTTTAAATTCTTATGGGTTTTTGTTTGGTTGTTTGGTTGTTATTTGTTTTTTGTTTTTTTGTTTGTTTGTTTGGTTTGATTTGGTTTGGTTGAGATTTGTTCTCTTCTCATTTTTGACTAAAATTCTTAGACATTTTGGAATATATTTAGATAATCATTATTGCTCAGTGAAAGTTAAGAGTATACAAGAAAGGATTTTGGAGATTTAATCTTGTATAATTTTAAACTGGATTATTATACTTTGGTTTTAGCAATTTTTCTGGAAGATTTGGCTACTAGACCCAGGTGTTTTGATGAATTAAAAACAAGGAAATTAGTTAGATAAGTTGGTACTATAATTCAACACAGAAACAGCTTCATCATTGCATTTCTGAGTTACAACTTCAGTATAAATTCTAATATTAAATTCTGCCTTGCTAAAAATAATTAATTCACACAATAGGGAATTTATTTATTTTTCTGCTTTTAAAGTAGTCAAATATGTGGGCCTTAAAATATTGATTGAAAATTGGATCTTAGCTTAGTAAATGTATCAATCTCTTATGGTCTTCAAAAACATCATCAGGAAAAGAACAGTTTAATCAATAATTATTGGAAAATTATATCGATGGGAACAAAGTAGCAGAATAAACTCCATTTTGTTCTTATGACTCCATTCTAAGTCAACTTGCACTTAGAGAAACATAGCAATGAAGAGACAAAAAACAAAACAAAACAAAACAAAACAAAAAACAACCAACCAAACAAACAAAAAACAAAACAGCAGTTCAGATTACATCTTGTCCTCCAAACTGTATTTTAAGCTGCAGCTCTTAGAGAAAGCTCCTGTTTAGAAAGCTATTATCTGAAATCCTGGAAATAACATGGTCCCCACCCTTGGGTTCTGGGAAAGAGAGCAACCTTCCTTTACCCTCTCATGTAATGTCAAGGCTTAGAAATCCCTGCTTGATTTTTTTTTCCCTTATAAACCCCCTTCACCTAGAGCTTGGGGTTATTCTCCTTCCTGTCCCATCAGGAAGGTTTGTAGTCTAAGCTCAAGCTTGAATAAAAACTCTCATGTGCTTTCATCAAAGTTGTGATCTCTGATGCTCTTTTGGAGTTCTCATGAAATGGGCAGAAAAATATAATATGGAATATATTAGAATCCTTAAATATCTAAGTTATAGTCAGTTTTTTACTTAGATCTACCCATAAATGTTGCCCTATTTACCACATATTTTTTATTATTATTTGGCCTGACAATAATAATGTTTGGTATCTGACATTAATGAGAAAACAAAAAATTGATTTTCAACCAAAATTTTAAAAACTGTTTTTAGACTTTATGTTTTTGACATCTTCTCTAGGCTTTGTATTTTATTTTATTTTATTTTTATTTTTTTATGAGGTAAGGAGTGAAATTACAAGTTTTTCATAATAATTTCTAGCATTTTATTTTGACATAGTATTCTATTTTTCTAAAATTTCAAAGTATAATTATTTTTCCTTTATTAACATAACAGTGTTATAGCACTGTTATGACATGCACATAACTCATCCTAAGATCAATGCCTGCCTAAAGAAAATTTTAATTTATTTTAATTGTTGATATTTTTTAAGTTACATCACTATTTAACCTAGTAAGTAGCACTGTTAGGGGGTATGGCCTTGTTGGAGGAAGTATGTCAATGAGAATTGGCTTTGAGGTTTCAGATGCACAATGCAGGCACAGTGTCACTCTCTTTTCTTGTCTGCTGAGTCAAATGTAGAACTCTGAGATGCCTCTGCAGCAACATGTTACCATGCTTTCCATAGTAAGACTCTGATCTTTGGTCAGTGGTACTTATTTTGAGACACCTCCATCAATACATAGATCATTACAAAAGCAAGAGGTTTATCTTTCTGGACTATCAAGGTTAACCTTCAATTAATCCTTCAAAAAGAGTGAATAAATGGTGACCCTGAACGGCTATTACAAGCAGTTTTTTATTCTTTTTAGGGACACAGGTTACATCAGCAGTGTTATAGTTCAAATTTATTGGCTAAGTATATTGACTTTTAAAGGTATTAGCTAGCAAGCATGACACACATTTGAAGTCTACCTGGGACTTTCCAGAGGGTCAGGTGACTGTCAGTGCATTCTGAGAATTTTTTTATTCAAGAATGTTCCTGTGGGTTGAGAATGGAACTTGGCTTACTCTTGACCCTAGGCTGGAGGGCAGGCTGTAAGGAGGTGTGTGACTGGGAAAGCCCTTAGGATCCCATAGCATCATGCTTCCTGCCAAAACATTATTGGGCTAAGCCTGAACTACAAACCAAGCATAATTTTTAAATGTTTTCCTTGATAAGGGTTGCTGTGGTCATGATGTCAATTCACAACAATAGAAACCTTAACTAAACCAATGTTGGAAGGAGGGTCTGGTGTATTGCTGTTATAGACCATACCATGACTTTTTTGGAAGAATGTAGACTTTGAATCTTTGATTTAGAAAAACTGTTGAACACTTCATGTGGGCCCTTAACAGACCATGAAAGACAGTGATGCTGAGGGTCTTTTGAACTGTGAAGGTGAAAGAGGAAGCTGGCAGTTGTCATGGCCCTCTTGTTTCCCACCTTACCAGGTACAGGGAAGCCCCAGTTCAAAGAACAACCACTAGATGTCCGTTCCTAATTGAATCAACATGTAGCCTATCAATCAACTGGAAAATCAATACGTGATTCATTTATTCTCTTTTTACATGTATAAACGCCCCTTGCAGTTTGGTCCATTCCCCCATATACTCTTTCCCAATCAGAAAATGCCAATGCACAGACAAACCCACTTGCAGTTTTTTCCTTTATAAACCTGATACCCTGGACCTTGCTGCTGCTGCCCCAGGGCAGTTTGTGTTCTGAGCTCCAGCTTGTAAATAAACCCTCTTGTGTTTGCACAAGATTCTGAGTCCTTGGTGGTCTTCTTGGGTGTCTCCAAAATCTGGCATAACAGGGAAATGATTCAAAAACTTTAGAGAATATTAATATGTGTTGTACAAATAATTCTTCTGATGTTTTGGTGAAGAATATGACTATTTTTGCCTATGTATAAAACATTATGCCTAGGGTTAAATTCAGTTATTTATGAATTATTAGTTATGGCAGACTACATTTCCAAAATAACTTAGTGACAACTATGTTCTATGGATATCAGTGGCCAGTCTTATGCAGATCAATAATGAAAAGGAGCAAGTTAAGCAAGGAAAAATACAAAAGGTAAAGTTGGTGAAGAAAAGGAGCACCAGGAAGTCTAATCAGATTACAGTAAAACCTAATACTTAGTGGAATAAGGGGAGTGGTAGTTCCAGAGCATGATCCCACTCAACTCAATTTCCAACTTGTAAAAAGGAGTAAATAGGGTTTATGATGGTGAACACCTTTAATCCCAGCACAATGAAAGGAAGATGCTTCCAGAACTAGATCTCTGAGTTCAGGGTCAACCTGTTCTACAGAATAAGTTCCAGGATTGCTAAACTTAGGCAGTGGAGGACCATAGAATACAGAAAGCTGGTGAAAATGTATTTTCACAAGGGGGGGGCATGTTCATTTTCTAGCAAGCAGCTTAATTTAGATGCTTCAGCCATATTGTTCTGACTTTAGAGTACACATGGTTCTGTTTTATACTCAAGGACACAGAATCTTCCTCCATAAACATGAAAAGCAATTGAGGTCAGGAATGTGCCAGGAGGATTGCTTTGAGATTTCAGATGCTTAAGTCAGGTCCAGTGTCACTTGTTCTTACTGCTTCTTAAGCATAGAGATGTAGAACTCTCAGTTACCTCTCCAGCAACATGTCTGCCTGCATGCCACCATGTTTATCCCCATGCTTTGTATAATATTCCCTTTTTCCCACTGAGTTGATAATGGAATAAACCTCTGAAATTTAAGACAATCCCAGTTCAAAAGTAAAGACAGTCATGGTGTCTCTTCACATCAATAAAATACTAAGACACTATCCCTGCTGTTATTGACCATAATCTGCTGGTACCATAAGCCAAAATAAACTCTGTCTTCTTAATATACTTTCAGTTGTGGCATTTTGTCTCATCAACAGACATTTACCAATACAGATATACAGTACAAGATCTTCCATGTCACTAGCCCATCCTTCATTCCTTGTCAATCCTGGTCACTAGTCAGCAAATTTACTATGTTGTTGATCTCACATGCTATGTTTTTACACTTCAAAAATCTCAGACACGGGATGAATCTTAATTCAAATGATAAATTATTTTGCTAACTGGTCTTGGTGGCAGGCAGGCAACCTATGATTTCCTAAAGAAAAAAAATATGACTGTGTGATTCCTCATTGTATATCAGTGTGGATTTAAAAGCTTCTTTAAAATACTGTGTCATCATCAATTATGTTAAGAAACTATTATGGTAGTTAATGCTTAGGGGTATGTCAGTGCCAAAAAGAAATGTGAATATAAATACTTGCATGATAATGTTATCTGATAGTATGCCAAAACAAACAAAACAAACAAATGAGCAAACAAATCTGGCACCTACATTGAACTTATATACAACTCATGTATAAATTAACAAAATAAGTGGTTATTTAATTTCTTATAAATTGATCCTTCATAAGTGAAAACAGATGATAGGATGGGAGAAATAATAATCTATAGATTTCATCCAGTAACAGATGTGAGAGAAAATAAAAGATAAATGGAAGCTACTAGAATTAATCAAGTCATTTTTCATGTTGTTGTACATTCAGAATTAGTTATCTTCAAGAATCACTTTTTTCTTCCACTTCTTTTTTTCATCCAAGCAATACTAGATCAGCTCTATAAATAAATTTGCTTCCCTTGAGTAAAGAACATGTAGTGAGAATTCCATCAATGTTTGAGAAATGCATTGCCCTGGGTTCTTCTGCTTTCTCCTTTTGCTCCTTGGTTTGTTAGTTTGCTTCAATTCCCTACTCACCATTTCCTTTTCTGATTTTTCCAACATAAAAGAAAGAGAAATTATGAATGGATGTTCTTAGGTTCTTTCTTTTCCCAACATGAAACAGGATAAAAAAGAACTCGCTGTGTTTAGAGAATGAGGAGTGATTCTACACACATCCTTCTTTAATGCTTTATACATTAAAATCTATTCATCACATGGTCATAAAATAAACTCATAGAATTCTGTGAAGTGGGCATCATCAATTCTCTGATTTCCAGATTCCTGCACTATTACAAGAAGTCACATTTACCTATGGCCCTTGAGAGAAACTGTTTTGTTGTTGCTGTTGTTATTTGTTTGTTATTTAGTTGATTAAAATTATTCTTTCCTGTAGAGCTTACAAACTTTTTGATGAGGTAGAAAATGTGACTTGATAGTTTTTCTTGTTTACACAGTTTGTAGAATAGCTCAACATGGCTATTTTTTTTATGATTTCTAAAAGGAAGTGAACTCTTTTATACACACATACACACATACACACACACACATTCACAAATATTTGATAGTTGAACATAAAGTAAAGAAATAAATAGAAACAATATCAAAGAGTCCATTGTATACCCATTAACAATGGAAGTTCCTATCCTTTCATAATCTATATGAAAAATAGGAACCACAACAATCTTCAATACTCAGCAGAAGGAAAGACAACAGAGCCTCAGGGACATGACTAAGTGCTGCAGCTGAGAAACAAGAAGAACATTCATTTGATTCAAGGGGCTTCTTTCCATCTGAAAAGGTCAGTTGCTACACAATACTTGACTGAAGTATTTCTTTGAAGCTTCTTCTTGGCCGAATGAAAAGAAATACTGACTCATTTCTAGGTGATTAATACTAAAAACTATATTAGTTACTTCTTATGTGATAGTACTTTGTATTTTGAAAAAAAAAAAAAAGGATAAAACACAAGATGTGAGAAGAAAGATGTGTAGGAAATAAAGGAAATACCATGCCTGGAAAGAGCAACTATGACAGACACTGCATTGGCAGGTGTGTCACATATTTCCAGATTCTTGATGCAAATCACAAGTTAAAAAACAACATTTTCTTCACCAGTATTAATATACATATTGTGCAGCAATAACTTTATTGCAAGCAAGTCTTAAGATCATAAATTTTCCCAGGTATTTATTGAAACATGTATAAAACATAATCAACTGGAACTGTTAACTTTTATGTATCCTATAGAATAAAAATACAGGCATGTTACTCCATTCTAAAATGGTTCCTTTTCCTAATGCTACATGAGGCCAAAATAAATATAGAATTATTGACACAATAAATATTGTGTTCTCTATAAGTTTACCTTGTTTTCAGATTCAATTAATGTTAGTCTCTGTACTAATATTTACTAACCTCTTGAGCCTTCAGTGGCCTAATTTTTGGATAAGAACTGTTGTAACAAAGATGGTCTAGTGCTGAAGAAACCATCTTCCTTTCCTTCCTGTGTATGTTTCCTAGTGGGTAAAACAATAAATAACAACAGAGACTACACAAATAATATCAATGCTATAATAGGTCAGTATTCAGTGATATTCAGGAAAAAGTGTAGATATATTAAACAGAATTTTTTTAATGGGCAATAATGTTTAGTAAAAGCTGGGTACAGTTGGAAAACTCAAAATTCTTTTAAAAATTCATTAACATTTTTTGAGAATTTTATATATAAGTATTGTATTTACATCAATTTTCCCTACTCATCCGTCCAATTCCTGTATCTCTTTCCCTTTTTTTGATATTTTCTTTATTTACACATAAATTTCTCCTTTCCCAGTATCCCCTCCAAAAAACAAACAAACAAACAAACAAAAACAACAAGAACAAACCCCATGCCTGCCACCCCACCCTCTCCCACTTATTCTCCCACTTAAAAGATCATAGATTGTCAAAGCTTGCAGATTTGAAAGTGAAAGTACTCACACATCCAAGACTCTCCAGTTGTGCTCATGAACCTGGTATACACAATTGTTTCAAATGTCCACAACCATAAAGACTACAAACTTTTGCCTTTGTGGAAACTTAATTGTTAGGAATAAAAGCAAAAAGTTAGCCTTGGATTCACTTCTTTCTTTCAAAATAATACTTAGAATTTAATGTTAATCTGGAATCCTACTAGGCAAGAGTAGGAGATGTGATTTCAGCTTATCAATGTTTACTCTTTAGTAGGCAAGAGAGAGAGAGTGGACTGGTGGAGGCTGAGTGACTGAGTAGACAGACCCATTACTGAATCTAACACATTGTACATGGAAATCAATGATATAAGAAGGTAACAAAATGGTATAGAAAAAAGAAAAGAAAAAGAAAACCCATCAGTGATAGAAGATAGAAGCATTTTGTTTATTATAATATACAACTAAGAATTCTCTATCTCTTCCTGTCTGTCTTTCTTCTATAGAAGCATTTTAATATACAACTAAGAATTCTTTATCTCTTCCTGCCTGTCTTTCTTCTATATTCTTGTGTGTGTGTGTGTGTGTGTGTGTGTGTGTGTGTGTGGAGAGAGAGAGAGAGAGAGAGAGAGAGAGAGAGAGAGAGAGAGAGTGAGAGTCGGGATATAAGCACTTTTACCTTCTGCTCTCTGTCACTGGTGATATCAGTGGTCTGAAAAATACTAATGTACTTTATTTATTTGCAGAGTTTCAAGAAGAATTTCATTCCTGTGATAGAAGTAACTTGATATATCTAAGAAAAGAAAGTCAAGTTTTGCTCAAGAGTAATAAAGTGAGATGGTAAAACATGTGGTTCTAAAAATGAAGAAAATAAGCCAGATAAAATGAAAGCAACATTAGATTTTTACAAATCTTAGTAAGAGATAAAAGGAAAGAAAAGTCTAACAAGAAAAGTATTACCAGAGCTGGAGAAATGGCTCAGTGGTTAAGAGTACTGACTGCTCTTCCAGAGGTCCAGAGTTCAATTTCTAGCAACCACATGGTGGCTCACAACAATCGATAATGGAATCTGACACCCTCCTCTATTGTGTCTGAAGAGAGCAATGGTGTACTCATCTACATAAAATAAATAAATTAAAAAAAGAAAAAGTAAAGAATTAGTTTTATCTTATAAACAACCAACTTACTGCAGAGTGATGTATAAGACATTGATTAGCACAATTCAGGATAGTGTAGAAATGGTGCTATGTATATAGCGCTAGATATGCAAAAATAAGAACTTGAGCTAAGAAATGATTGTTTCATATAAAATGACGATCATGGCAATGAACTACTCTCACCCCACTGACTGGAAGACAGTGGAGACATGGAGACTGCCACAGACATAGAGAAAGGATGATCCCCAGAGCACTCTGGCAAGCCAGTCTAGTTGAAGAAAATGAGTTTCAGGTTTAGTGAGAGACTCTGTCTTGGAACATATATTAGAGAGTGATACAAGCCACCCAGTGTCAATTCTGGCCTCTACACATCCATATAGGCATGTATACACAATAATAACAGACCACAATAACAACAACCAGTAAAAGCTTAAAAAAAAGTATGCAATGAAGAAAACTGGTAAATAAAATATTAAATCATGTTAAAGTCTCTTAAGATTTAGATTCTCAATGGGATTACAGGCATAACATGGAATAGATGTGACATAGTGATTACATTCCTTTGAAGCAATAGAAGAGTTGCTACAATTGATTCCACTTGTAACTCCTGTCCACCTTGTTTTTGTAATTTTGTTTTGTCACTAATATATATTTAAGCTGATTCCTGCTATAACTTTTATTTATGATTTCAATTATCTTTCAAGATGAAATTTACATTTATCATTTTATTGAAATTCCTTTTAATACATGACAATAAAAATTTCCTTCAATTCAGTCCATTAATGACCTATGTCTATGTGAATGAACATATTAGCCAAAGTAATTTGGATTAGATAGATGTTCACTTTGTAAGTAGGTGAAAACAGTTGCTTTATATGAGCCTTTTGTTCCATCCTCAGCATAGAAAACAAAAACAAATGTTGAAGTTTGTTGGAAAAGGTAATGGCTATCTCTAAATAACTAATTCTTCTAATTTCGTCAGCTCTTGAACAACAGAAATTTCAAGAATAAATGACCAACAGGGATTTCAGGAGTAAATGAAATAATTCTAAGACTCTTATTAAAATCCTTTTCTATTAGACCCCTGCCACGCACACTTGTCTACTCTAGTCACATCCAAAATATCGGGGATAAAATCCTGATTAAGGATAAAAGGCAATAAGGATCCAAAAGGAGTTCTGTGCCTCCTGGAGATTCAGACAGTTGCTGGTATCTCCTAACTCAGACGTGTTCCAGATCAGTCTTTCCAATCGTCAACACGCCCTCATAATTAGGCATAAAGGTACCACAAGAAATGATTCGTAAATGGCTAAGATTGGACACTGTTTCCTGGCCACCACAATGTTTCTAACCTACCCTACTTTAATACCAAGTTGTCCATAACTTGGAATTTCTCTCAAGGAATCTGCCACGTCAGGGCTAGCAACAGAGGTCAAGCACATACCTTAGGACAAAAGATAGTTCACAATAGTTAGAAATGTTTTACATACTAGGGAGTAATGAAGGCCTTCCACTCAAGGACATTAGCTAGAAGTGTTAGGTCAGAACCCCCTAGTCATTGCCTCTAACAGAACCAGAGAATTAGCATAAGACCGTTGCTCTTCTGCCAGCTTCACAACTAGATATGTGATCTTTGTCAGTAAGATTACTGACGTTGCTGTAACCTCTGCCCGCTTACATGACTCTTGTCATCTGCCCTGCTTTCTATATACCATATAAGCCTGCTTTTCACTTGGACTCACAGAAGGACTTGGACTCACACGCAGGACTAGCACTATGGACTCGCACTAGAACTTAGATGGATTAGGACTCAGATTCATGCAGCCCGCATTCTTCCGGGCCCAGAGCACTTGGGCCTGGGGGATGCAGCACCAGTTTAGAGGAGATAACTACTGCTTTAGACCCAGTGTGTTTTAGATGGCCTCAGATGTACCTTACCTGCTGAGCTGCCAGATTTATCATCTCTCTTTTGCAATGACAGTAAAAGTCTGATGCCATTTTTAAGAAATACATTCAGATCCTATACTTTATGTGTCGTCTCTGCCATCATTTCTTCTCCTACGTCTTGTCGACCTGACTAGGACCCTGTTTCTCCCACGGGTTGAGGGAGGCCCAGATCTGCCAGCCTGCAGCAAACCCCTATCTCATGAATTTATTGTTTCAGGTTAACTTAATCCAGGAATGGATAGCTAAAAATTTTGACTTATTTTTCTCAGACTGCTAATACAAGTGTTTATGTTCACTCTGTCAAATGTCTTTGCTTGATTTTTTTTTGGAGGGAAGAGCCTATTCCAAAGATTGAAATCGTAGAACTTACGGAGTATTTTAGTGACTCCACACACAGTTGGAATTTTCTGGTTAGATTGTGCCAAGTCAACAACTCAAAGGGACAGTGACATGGAACAAGAGTTACTAGGTCACTGTGAATGCTTTTGGATAAAAGACTGAATCACAAGCACAAGGAATACCACACATATATTTGTGATATGAAAGTTGAGAAAAACAGATGTTATGCTGAACTCAGTTCATCATAATCAAATCACTAATGTGCTTACTGTCATCTAATACTTGGAAATGGTCCCTGAAGATTCCAGGAATAGCAGTGAGTATGTAAACTAGATCATTGCAGATTTTAGTGAGGTGCAGTTTGAACAATTTGAAACAACTCCACTGGGATGCAAAAAGGAGAAAGCAGCAATAATATCTATATAATGTAAAGTTCCAGTCAATGCTATTTCCAGCCAGTTAACTGAGGTATCCAGAAGCATATTTGTGGTTTGTGTGTGTTCTGTTATGATTTTGATTTTTTTCCACTTCTGTGGTTGTAGCAGGAAACTATTGATAACTTGACTGACAGGCTGGGATGTTACAGCCAATGGAAGCCAGGTACACAGCTATCACTGGTATATTCAACTCAAAAGAGAATCTGAATTGATAACTTCTTTATTTTTTGCCTGTATAAGTTTCAAATGTCTAGTAATGGTTTAAAACAGTATTATTATATTATACTCCAAAGACTGGGAGTTAAGACGCTTGTGCATTAGCCACATTGGTCTTACTCAATAACATTTCTTTATCTCATATTCCTGCACAAACATCATGACCAAGAGGCATGTTGGGAGGAAAGGGTTTATTCAGCTTACCCTTCCACATTGCTGTTCATCACCAATGGAAGTCAGGACTGGAACTCAGGCAAGTCAGGAAGCAGGAGCTGACACAGAGGCCATGGAGGGATGTTACTTACTGGCTTGCTTCCCCTGGATTGCTCAGCTTGCTTTCATATAGAACCCAAGAAGTCTAGCCTAGGATGGCACCACCCACAATGGGCCCTCACACCCTTGATCACTAATTGAGAAAATGCCTTATGGTTGGCTCTCATGGAGGTATTTCCTAACCTGAAGCTCCTTTCTGTGATAACTCCAGCTTGTGTCAAGTTGACACACAAAATCAACCAATACACTCCTTACACAATAAAGAAAAAAATTAAAGCACATGGAAAATTGCAAATTACATCATATGTTCCTGCTTTATTGTAGTCACTACTTAAATTTTGGTCCTTCTACCTTGGAAATAATTATTAATCAAAGTTAATGAGCATGGGTTTTAGTAGAAAAAAGTACTAAGGATCAGAACATAATTATGATATTTGACATATTTAGTGCCAGAATCTTGATTTGAGCAAGAAAAATGATCATAGCATCTATTTAAAAATTAGATCATCTGTATAGAGCATTTAATATAATCCATAAGTATGTATTTGATGCATATATTTATTGAAGGAGTAATCTAGAGAAAAAATAAAGTTATGAATATTATTTCAGTTACAGCTCAAATGGGAATATTTTTTCTAATCTATTCTGTTTATTTTACTCAGTATTCTCATACCTTTAATTCACTTATTCATAAATTTCAGGACTTATAGTTAGATGAGCAATCTCAAAAACCCATGTGATCCTATGGAGTCACCTGCCCTAAGGGATAATCAATGATCTGAACCAAGACCTGAAGAAGGAGGACTGACATTTTACTATATAGTTCTAACATGTGTGTGTCACTTATCAAAGGTAAAATAAAATGTTGTGAGATAAAGAAGAAAAGACAGAAGCTGTTTAAGGCAATGCTTATTTTGAGAATTTATTGAAAGCTGGCTTCCAATTTAACAGTTCACATCAAAGTGAACAATGGGCAAGTAAATTAATATGACTCCAAATAATGCTATGAGGCATTAACTTTTGGTTGTCTGATGGATTTTTGTCATGTATAAATATCAGTGATTTTCTGATAGCAGACTGTTCCCTATGATTGGATGCACAACAATATGAGCTTATTTAAAAATGAATAACAACAGTTTCTTACATGAGAAACAGTAATGTGGTAGAAATAATAATCTACTACTGAGAGAACTTGGAGAGAAAAATAAATACTCTAAGATATATATGTATGTGCACATATATATCTAAGATATATATAAATATACTCTAATATATATATATGCACACATACATATATATCTTAGAGTATTTATAAATATAGTATTTATATACATATACATATATACATATCTATAATCTATCTATATATATATTACATAGCAGAGTACTTCTAACAATCAAATTAATATTCATATATTCAACATGTTCTTTTCCTATTTTGAAAATAATGACTATATAGCTGAGTTTCAAATATATTCTGAGAATAGCTTAAATTCAACACATTAACTAAACAATGTCTTAGAGGGAAATAGGATCTTGCAAGTCATTATTTTCCATCTCAGATTTGTATTGATGTATTTAGGGCATGTAGTTATCCTTAGTGTTCATTTGAGCTCAGAATAGGTAAGAAGACTTTCTCATAATTATTGATAATAATAACAGTTAATTCTAGTGAGAACAATAAAGTACTGTTTACAGTGCATGCCAAGAGGTTTATGATTTTTAAATTACAAAGGGCAATAAAAGTGAAAGTATTAGTATGCTACTTTGTAGCAACTGAAAGTAGCTACAATCCTTGATCCTGTATGACAACACTTGAAGCCTAATGTATTTTAAGAGAAAAAAATTTCCTAAGGTATTGAAATGAATCAGAACATTAATCATAGTTTTGGGGAAGGATATATTAGAGAAGTATTTGCATCTGTATTTTTGCGCAGGAGCAATATTCAGAGAATGGGTAAAACATTGATACAAAAAGAGCATGCTGACAACATACTTGACAATCATTAGTTCACAGAATGTACAATGTGCTTTATCTGTATTTAAAGGTAAAGCTAGTTCTCTTGAGAACACTGGAGGGGTATTAAAATCAGCACCTTCATCCAATACATAATTTGAATAAAATCCATGTTTGCTGTTCTAAATAACACTACATAACACTACTTACTAGCTCTCATTTTTTTCAAAATAAAAAGTTGCTTTCACCTTGCAGCTTTTTAATACCAATAAAAATGTATCTCCTTACTATTTTCTCGAGTCAATAAAGAATTGTAACTATTCCTGGGGTAAGGAATTGTGCCTGTAAAGTAATAAAATCATAAGTTTAAATATATATATGGTAGAAAAACAACACAAATATTTGGTAAAAGTTAAGATTACTTGGCTGTGTATCAAAGGTATCATTTTATAATAGATTTAAAAATATTATATTACAATGGCATAGGTAAGAAACTCCTCCCAATGAAATAAATGTTGTTTGACTCAAAAATATTCTCCAGCATTAAATCCTCTAATTTACTTTTATATATATGAACTATTGGAAAATTTCTTCCTGCTCTATTGTGGGATTTTTTTCCAATTAGTCAAATAATGTATAGGTTACATGAAAGGATTCATAATGTCATAAAATGCATACCACACAAAGAACACTTCATAAATATCATTTGTATATGCCACTCTGAAGGCTAAAATGAGGGCTCAGTAGGTAGCATTTCTCACATGCAGTACAAAGTTTTGAGGCCTATCTCCCAGAAAGTGGCAAGTGAGAAATTACTCCCTAGAGATTTTCAGTGAGACATTATTTCTATTTGTTTACAGGTTTAATAAACTTAGATAAAAACCACCTCTGATTCAAGCTATCTACGTAATGTTTTTAGAGGTATAGAGCAAAATTAAGACTAAAGAAGAAAACCAGAGATTCTGACATTATATTAAATTACATCAATTCAAAAAGTAACTCGTGTCTAAAGCAATGTAGAAAATAGCAGCCAGGTACACGTAAGATCTACCTACATTTGTCTTTGCTTTCCCAGAAACATTTCTGTTTTGATCTTGGAACAAAGAGTTATTGTATCAGGAAAATTCTTAATTCCTTTTAAATAGCCTCTCCATTAAATGGCAGATATATGGCAATCTTCATTTAAATCCAGAGCAGAAATAACTGTGAGCAAACATTAATCATCTCATGAAGAAACATAAATTTCATAATTCTAAAAGCATATCTGCTCTATTCCTGTAGATATTTCTACAGGGTGAATCTTGTGAATAAACTCTGCCTCTTAGAGAAGCACATTCCATCAGCTGCTGAGATTGAGGAATGGCAAAACTAAGCCTCTGAGAGGAAATGCTCACTTCACATGGAATGGCCAGAAATTTCCTCAGGCTTTCTTAATGGCACGTTTCTGGGGAAATGTCTTCATTTTTGTATAGAAAGGGGAGCATGTCACATTTCTCATATGATTCTGTTCCTAAAAGTAGTAGATAGAAACTTACATCATAAAATGTGTTTACGTGACAGTTTTGTCATCTGTTTAGTTACACCATAGTTGAATTCAGGATTAACTCCAGCTTCTATAGTAACTGAATATGTAACAAACACAGAAAACTATGTGTATGCATCTTGAGCATGTGGTATCATGATAGATATTAAAATATTCATTTTAAACAAACCTCATCTATAGGAAACATCCATTTGACAAGACAGGTGCTCAGGATTGCATTACAACCTCTGGGCATTCCCAGCCTGTGGTTGAATGTGGAAGACTTGAATGCATACTACATCGGAGAAATGTGTCTCCTCTAATGCATGGCTTTATCATAAGGACTCATCACAGACTGCCAAGACTTTCCTTATAAATGTTGTCTACATTGCTGCCACCTGCAGCACCTTAATTTCTCTCTTACTTTTTTTAGATCATATGTGCATTGTCGTCTCTTCAACATTTTTCCCCAATTTATCTCACAGGTTGTATTTCAGTAATGTATTTCTCAATATTCAACCTTACTATAGTTAGGTTTTTGTTCAGGAAAATCAGGCAAACACAAAATGTTACCCTATAATTTCTAAATATAACTTCTTCTATCATATATTAATCAGAATTCAAATATATTAAGATTTGAAAATGGTATGTTTTTAGTGGAGCGTAAGCCAAAAATGTTAACTTTTTCTTAAATACTATATTTATCTACTCATGGCTAGTTTTTCAAGTTGTGCACTTCCAGTATCCAGGAATCCACTTCTGAGATTTCTGTGAAACTCAGGGAGAGGGTTGAGGCTCTTATCAATATTTACTTTTCCTTAGCTTAATTTTTACAATTTAAACATTCCAGATTACTCCAGGGCAATGTATTAAGTGGTTTTTCTCCCTCCCAGTGGAAACTGTTTAGAGATGGTATATTTTTTTCTCCAGTGTTGCAAATTATTGAGTATATCATTGCTTGGTAAGTAGTGTTGGGTTAATAGTAGTATTTGAAAACAGTTTTGTGGAGGGAATGAAGATGCAGTGTAGGGAACAATATACCAGGGGTTGAGTGTTCAGAATTCTAATTTTTGTATGAATGTGATCTCATTGAATCATGATTAACATGTGAATAAAATAAAAGTCTGTAAAGTAGAATTTGAAAGAAGGTAAAAACAAATTAATTGTCAAGCACTTACTAAACACATCATATTTCCCCATTAAATTAGTACCCATTAAAGAGCATTGAAAACCAGCACATATATGCCCATAAAAATGTATCTTTCTACTATCTAATTCAAATTGAGAGCACCAATGTTCATAGAAGTTGAAAATATGTATTTAACATTTGTATGAAAAAATTCACTAAAGTTATTTAATTATGACAACTACATATCTCACTTTTCGTTCTTCATGATGTAAAATGTAGCTAGTTTGAAAGGAATACCCATGTGCAAAGAGCAATTTGAAATACTCTACATAGATACCATGACAATAGCACTCAGAAGAAGTAGTATTATAAAAACAATAATCATTTTAAACAGGAAAGACCTTACCTTTTTCCCGTCCAAAACTCACTAAAAGAACATGTTCAAATGGTTAGACAGTAGATTCTGTCAGAAAGATGTAGAACTGATTCTGGTAAACAACATGTATGAAAATTAATCCCCAAGTGTTATTACAAATTACTCATTGAATAATGGTTTCTAGTTCAAACACATAAAAGCTGGTGTCACCAACTTTGTAGCATATTAATTGTAACTATAGATAATTTTTTGAATCCTGTTTTCTCATTTTTCTTATGTCAAATGATGTGAAACCATTCCTGCTATCGATTTTACATGAGAAGAGTATTCACTGGGGGGATGTTTGTGAATTATGTATCAGAGTTGTTTATGAACTCTGTGATATTAGGCCCTCCACTTACTTCTTTGACTTTCCAGCTGACTTTCCATTGTCACAATGGTGGGTTCTTCACACTCTACTTATTCTCTCTCACATACAAGCCTGAGATCCTTGGAAAATCTTCCTTCTCTCTACATATTTGTTTATAAAACAATATAATCTAATCTTGGGACTATAGGCAGGATCTTCTTAATTCTTTATATTCAAATTGAACTGATAGCTTAAAGCACTGACAATTTTTTTTTTTTTTATGTTTTCTACTTGGCATGTTCATTTGAAATCTAAACATCATCTTGAATTGTTTTGCTCTAAACCAAGTTATTAATGCTACCTTGATAAATTCTCCTCTTCTCATAACCTTTCAGATTCTAGAAAATGGAAACTTTATTTTCAAATCATGTTGAACAAATTATATACTCTCTTTTGGCTTATCCATAAAGAAATCTTCCCTTTGTTATTTTTAAAATCTAACCTAATTATTACTACTTCATAGTACCTCAAACCTCAGCAAAAGATGAATTTATATCTCAGGTAGATTACAGAAATAATCTCTTAGATGATATGCCACCTTTTGCTATCTCCTTTTCATTTAAACATATTTATAAGTCTTCAAAGTAGTTTCCACAGTAATATTTTAAATATTTAAATCAAGGTTTCTCTGAAAATATTGACAGATGCCTACATAGCTCACTGGATTAAAAAACTGAGTAAAACATATTGTTCCTCGCTACTTTGAACACAAAGTGTGTGATCCTGCTTCCAGGTCATTTCTCTTGCTCATCTCTCTGTAGGTAATTTTTTTCAAGAATCCATTTGTCTCTTTCTGTTTCTGAGCAAGTGTCACTTTTTCAGTGAAGTCAACCCTGACCACATTACTGGCTAGCAGTGCTTTTACTCACTACCCTTCTGAAGATTTCTTCATAGCACTTTCATTTTCTGATACACATTTAAGAGTAACTCTGAATTTGCAAAATGATATATCATGTAAAAGTAAATTGCCACTAAGACTGATAACCTAAATTTTATCTTAGGGACCCATGTGTTTGATGTAAGGAACAATTCTTCTGATTTATACCCATGTGCTGTGGCTCATAAGGGCACACATGTGCACGCACACATAAATAAATGAATGTATTGAGTTTTTAAAAAAATGTTACTGGGGAATAAACAAGTAAAAATAATTTTATCTTTACTCATCTTTAGTTGAGTTGTAGAGTCTTATTCTTTAATTCATATATCTAGAAAATGCATTATTAGCTTCCCAATGAGTATTTTGAAGATAGTTCTCAGATACCTGTATTATAATAGTTACCAGGGTTACATTGCAGAAACTTGAAGAGAATCTTGCCTGAAAACTCTGATTCTTCACTAGGTTAGCAAACACATGCTCAATGACAATATGCATGATTCAGCATCCCTTTTCTTATACTATCTCCTGCCCCACTTTTCACCTAATTGTTGGGCCATTTCCTACTCAGCTCACATAGAAATATTGATTGCTTGTGAAATATTTGGCCCAAGAATATAATACAACCAGATTATAACTTATTTTATAATAATAAATAATGGATACATAATAATTTTTTTTCATTCTCATCTTTATGTTCTTTCAGTTAAAACACCTGATAACATTCAATCCTATTATAGGACACAGGCTGAAATACAAGACTAAGATGTTTGCACAAAATGAAATCAGTTGTCAGAGGAATACAGCTGTTTCTGGGACAAACACAGTAGATGCTAAGTAAGTATTTGATGAGTAAATGAATATTATATGTAAAATTCAAAGTCAGAATAAGATGATTAATCAATATAAATTTATACTTTTAGTTATAATGGTGATATTTAGTCATCAAAGTACGATTCTTTATGTGACCTTCTGATGAAGACACATTTATTTTCAAAATAAATAGCCTAAATTACCATCTCTTTGATTCTCTTGGGTCACCAAATTTTAAAATTGTAAACACTAGAAAAGTGGCTCTGATGTTAGTGTACTGCCCAAAATGCATATGATAAAGCTTGATTACTAAAGTTTAAAAACAAAATTTAAAAAAAGAGTAAAAAAGTAGGAGAAGAGTGTATGCCTGGCATTAGGGATTCTAATAAAAATCTTGAGGGAAAAGGTTTGTGTTCTGTTTGGGGTCATTCGGGGTGTTCTCTGATTCCTTCTGCTGTGAAATGGACCAGAGTTCAACAAGCTCCTTTTGAACAGAGTCAGATACTTCAACAGACATCAAATCTTCAACAGATTCCCTTTATCTTGGATTTTTAACTTTAAGAATTATAGAAATAATTCCTATTATTTATTTTACCTGGTCTCTTACATTTTCATATATCAGAAAAGAGAGATTTAGATAGATGGTTTGCAATGTCTAAAAAAAAGATACAAAGGTTAGAAACAATGCTATGAATTAATTTAGACTTTATTCTGCTTTTACATTTTACTCCCTGTCAAAAACTAATTTTCAAGTATGAAGGAGCTGGGAAATATTTGAAAAGAGAAAGGAAGAGGAAAGTGGGGCTTCAACTTTTTTGAGTTATTATGGAGGTAAGTCATAACTTGATTCCATATTTCTTCTTTAATCTTAATATGAACAAATTCATAGGTCAACTACCATAATTATCATTTTTTAATTGCCCCAAAGTAACTCCTCAACATAAGTTGCATTATGATGTCATTCTTTCACTAATTATAACATCAGGAAATCACAGAAGGAATTATGATGAGACTATTCTCAAAGCTTGAAGTTTTCCACAAAATACCATAATGTAGACTGGTTTCATTGAAAAAAAAATCAATGTCAGACATCAATTAAACACATTATTTTTATAAACCATTACTGTCATAAATATTCCTAATTTAAAAGTTTAAGTAATCATTAAACAGACATTTTTGCTTTAAGAGATCAGTACTTTCATGAAAGCCAAAAGCTGGCAGTGGATGGCTAGAAAAGGTAAAGTCATTGTCCTCTTGAATATATCTTCTTCACTTAAGAAAGGACAACTACAGAAAATTGCTATAACACATCAGATAAGAGTTGAAAAGGAACATATACTTATTGTTCTAATAGTAAATATATATATTGTGAATATTTACAGAATAATGAAAAAACAAATATAGATAAATGTAGTTCTAGAAATGGTGGTAACTTTTGATTTTCAGCAACTAAAAACATTCTATGCACTGATCATCCCTGAAAATACATATGCACACAGAGCAAAAGCAGATTCAGAAAGTTGTATTTATAATATATGTTTGTATAAGAAGTAAAATAAAAAGAAATCATCAATTTGAGAGTCAATGGTATGTGTGGAGCTAGAGAGTGGAAAGTGAATGGAGAAAGTGGTACAATTCTATTTTAATTTAAAATATATTTAATACAACTATCAAATATCTCCTTTAAATACTTTATATTTTGCCCAAATACTTTTATAGTTAAGTCTACAAATTAACAAATTGTATTTAAATAAAAGTTATATATTTGCTTCTATATAACATTAAAACAATTATCAAGCATAAGTAAAATATACAGGTTTGTTTTTTAATCATAGAGAGAGGAGACATAACCTCCAGGCTAATATATATTAAGTGCAATACAAAGATTGGTTTTAAAAAAATAAACATGCCAGGCAGTGGTGGCACATGCCTTTAATCCTAGCACTTAGGAGGCAGAGGCAGACAGATTTCTGAGTTTGAGTCCAGCCTGGTCTACAGAGTGAATTCCAGGCCAGCTAGGCCTATACAGAGAAACCTTGTCTTGAAAAACCAAAAATAAATAATTAAATAAGTAAATAAATAAATAAATAAGTAAGTAAATAAAAAGAGTTAAAAAATAAATGCATAAAAAGGGGCTGGTCATGTGGGAGAATACTTTTTAAAGGACAATCAAAGACTGGTCCAGATTAAGACCCATGCCATGAGAGGTACACCACCCATGACACTGTCTGGATAGGCACAAACCAGGGGCAAGATAATTCAGAAAGAATTCTAGGAAAGAACCAAATATATATTTTTTAAAATGAATAGAATAATTCCTAATAACATTCTGCTTTACTCATAGATTGATACATAGACCAATTGTCATTTGAGAGGCTACACCCAGCAATTGGTAGAAACATACAGAGATATAGAGCCAAACTTTATATGGACCTTGGGGAAAGTTGTGAAAAGGAATGTAGGAGCCAAAACTGTCAAGGTACCAAAACACCATAAAAACACCAACTAAATCAATTAACTTGGGCACATAGTGACACATAGAGACTCTACAGCCAACCATGGAGACTTCATTGCACTAACTGTAACAGTTGTGTAGCTTGTTCTTGTTGTGAGACTTTTAACAGTGGGAGCTGGAGATGGCTCTGACTGTTGCATGCCTTTAAAACCTTTTCCTCCTTTTGGATGCCTTCTCTAGCTCTAGTAGGAGAGGTGAGGCCTTATCTTACTGTAAATTGATATAACATGGCTTCTTGATAGATATAGGAGGTCTGCCCTTTTCTGAAGAGAAATGGAGGAGTCATTAACAGTAAGCTTAGGTGGAGGGAATTGGAGAAGAGGACAGAGGGGTAAGTAGGAAAAGCATATTTTAAAAAAATGGCGCTTTAATAAAATTGGGGAAATAACTTTAAAATGTAATGTAGCTCTCTGGAGAAAAGTGAAATTAGAGACACAAAGGTGTCAGATATGAGAGCACAACCATAGGTGAGAAAGGATAATTATTTGCCCAGTAGGGCCAGTTATTGGGCCAGCTGGAGGCTTGGGCCAATACCAGCAACCTCCTCCTGTTGCTGCCAACCAGAGTCAAGGACATTCATGCCTTGATCAGTAATCAGAGCAGAAGGAAGGTAAGGAGGTATACAGCATCCTAGGGCTCATACAGTTACGGTCAATGAATGTAGGCAATCCACATGACAATCTTAACTCTAAGCACCAAAATATCCTAGATAAAGACTAGTTCATTTTCTGGCTCCTTGTAAGTTCATGCTACTCCAGAGGCCATACTTATGTTTATGATTAGTGCTGCTAGAAGATACCATGATATTCTCCATGGTCTATACTGTTACCTGAGGGTTTTTTGATTTCTGTGCTACTGTAGGAAGCCATGTTTTTGCCCATGGTCTATGCTGCCTTAAGAAAACTCATTGATATCCATGCTCAGGGTTAATGCTGGACACCATATTGACCTCCATACTCTATATTGTTGCTTTGGGCTATGTTCATATCTGAGGTCTAAGTTTACTCTGAAGACCATGTTAAAGTCCATGTTCCATGCTGTGTTAAGACCATATAGATATCCAAGATTCATGCTACCTGCTGTGGACAAGGGAACTACTTTTACAGTGGTTTCAATATCTATAGACATGTAAGTAAGAATGAGAGACAGAGAACATATCTGTGACAATCTGCTTCTTACTCTAGTCATACAAAAGAATAAACAATTTAGATAGCAAGCTGTATTTATTAAAGTCCTTAAAAATAAAGATGCTGAAAAGTAGATTCTGTCACTTAATGGCTCCTTGTAGATAATGGGAAAAGGGAAAAGACTCAGATTTTATTAAGGTGCCAACCATTGGGAGTTTGACCTTGTTCCCATAAGTATATAGGCAACAAAGTTGAGCTTTTGAGCTTTTTTTAATTTTTTTTTTTTTTTTTTTTTTTTTTTTTTTTTTTTTTTTTTTTTTTTTTT
>NW_022196912.1:241985-259604 GCF_008632895.1 Mastomys coucha | reverse complement strand
GCGGATTTCTGAGTTCGAGGCCAGCCTGGTCTACAAAGTGAGTGCCAGGACAGCCAAGGCTACATAGAAAAACCCTGTCTCAAAAAACAAAAAACAAAAAACAAAAAAAAAATAAGTAAAATAGGTATACAGTATATGAAATTCCCAAATAATTAATAAAAATATTATGTTGGTAAATTTTGGACCATGTTTAAGGACTTGGGAAAACAACAACCCAAGGGAAAAGAAAATAGAAGAGGTGGGAGGAAAGGTTAAGAAAGAATGAGGAGGAGAAAGAAATGGAGGAAGGTTGGTTGATATCAACGTGATTAGAACATGTTAACATCGGGCAGTTTGATAACAATGTCAGTAGTCTTCAGTCTTCATAATATTCAGGTATCATTTTGTCCTGTCACAAAAATGCAGGAGCCTCACAAGGCAACTAATGTGTACAAGATGCGAGTAACATAATAGGAACTAGGCAGAGGGCTCATTAATAAACCAGTTGTAGTTGTGGATTATTTCTAATGCTTTGTATTAATATGGCTCCCAAAGTCACATGGGAATCTATGTGTCCAAATGCTGAGATACTCTGACTCTAATTGGTTTTTGATTGATCAATAAAGATCCTGTGGCCAATGGCCGGGCAGGGGGATAGAGGAGGGACTTTTAGGATTCTTGAGTAAGATACCCAAAGGAAAGAAAGAAGAGATTCACCATGAGAGGGAAGCAGAAAGATAGGACTTAAATGCCCACAAGATTCTGGGAAAGTGGCCCCAGGGGGCTCTCCCCTAATTTGGTCTGGAGTAGCAGAGATAAAACATATATTTAGCAAAAATATTAAAAGGGAGTGTGCTAGCCTCGGGGAAGTCTGGAAGTGCCCAGTCATTTATCTAGCGAGGCATAATAAGATTTAAAGGTTGAGTGTGTGTGTGTGTGTGTGTGTGTGTGTGTGTGTGTGTACAGAAATATATTTCTAAATATCTCAATGGACATAAGTGACACAAAATAATAAAACTATAGTAAAATTACATTTAAAATGCTGATACTATTGAGAAGCGAAATTTACAATATAATAGTAAGAAAATCTAACAACACACCTACTTTATAATGACTAAACTGTTCAAGATGGAATCACTGACAGCTATGATCTTGCCTTCTGGATCAGGCTCCTCATAATACATTTAATCCATTATATCATTTCAGAAAAGAGCAAAGGTATGCTAAGCTCTCCTTTCACAAGTTACTTCTCTGTAAGATGGTAGTGTTCAGAGTTTCCCTTGCCTAACAGCAGTAATACAATTAAAAAGCAACAGCTAAAGGGCCTCAGGAGTCGCAAGTGTTTACAAGAAAAACTGTCAGCCCATCTTTAAGAAGGCTTTTAGTGATCAGAAAACACATGCTTTAGCATCAAAGGAGCATTGAAAGAGAAAACTGCCATTTCTAGTATCTGTTTGGCTTTTCAGCTTGCTACTCAGACCTTCCAAAGTGGACATGGCTCACTGGTGTTCCACAATTCAGTGGGTGTGTGGGAAATAACAGGGGAAGAATGAGAAAAAAAATGGGTTGTATCCGAAATAATGTTGAGGTGGATAGTTGCCAATCCAGGGTGAAAATAAGCCCATTGTACCCTGGAGGCAGTGATTCTCCTCTGGTTTGCTCACTTTCATTCACTATACTGCCAATGCAAATTGCTTATCACCAAGTTTTCTATAATGTTGCAGAGGCATGTGCTCAGAAATAAAGATGCATTTTTCACAGAGATTGACTACTTAGCTTAGATCTCTGTAATATAGTAGACTAGGAAGCCATTTGAATCTTTTTTTTAAATTTGTTTTATTGCATTATGATGAGAAAAGGTGCATAATTTCAATATATCTGAAATTGTTAACACTTAAAAACACATTTGGAGTAAATAACATTATATCACATTCTTCTTTCCCTTTTGTACCCCAACTCCTCCCACAGACCTCCCTCAATACCTGCCATACCTTTTGTATTTTTGGTTTAATTTTATCATTATTTTTACCTATTGTTTGTTGTTTTTTCTAAAATGTTTTTATAATTAAATTTTATCATTTATAGTTCTGCTTCTCTGGTTAGTAACAATATAACAGTTTCCAGGAAAATGAAAACCATAAATGCCTGATTAAGTCTAAGATTTTCAGCATGTGCCAGAAGCATGTTGATCCATACACTTGAGAGGCAGAGGCAGAAAATATGTCTCCTTATTTCTGTGAAAGTACTTTAGTGTTCTTACTTACCTACATGAATTTGGCTTTTTATATTTTGTATGTATAATGATTTAAAGTTATTTTAGAATAACCTGTCATTACAAATTTATAGGTTACAAAGTCTAGAAAGTACTGAATTGAAATCTGGTAAGAAAAAAATGTTTGTATAGTTTCAACCTTGTTGGTTCAGTATATGTTAAAAGTATATTATAACGTATCTAAATTAAAATTTATTCTTGTCAAATGGTATGGTTTATCATTAATTTATCTCTTAAGTTCTTAGATTATTTGAGTTCTGTAGATCTTTGAATAACTTTTTATTCTCATTCTTCAGCTATTTTACCATGCATTCAGTTTTTCTTGCAACATCACCAATAGCCCGTTTCTTGAATATTTCTTTCTCATATTTCTTCATAGTTATGTTTCTTTATATTGTTTTTCTATATATCTTTTATTAGTGTATCTTGAAAACAGTAGTTGAAATCAATTTGACTTTTAATAGGCAATAAATACTGAGTTCATTATCGTAGAAAATCAGAAAACCTACAAGAAGTTGAGGAGTCATCATTTGTACTGATATAAAACATGATTTTTAAAATTACAATGGTTAGAAAACAGGTTAATTTTTCTAGATATTTTCTAGATATATATTTACTTTAACAAAGACACTTTGTTGTTAAATAACATATCTATCACCATGCTATTCTTCTTTGCTCAGTTTTCTCCAACAAATTCTCCATTTGTGACTACTGTGAATAAAGTTGCTTTGAATTGTGTGTATGTGTATCATGTGTCCATCCATGCATGCTTGTGTGTGTGTGTGTCTGTGTTTGTGTGTGTGTGCATGCACATGTGTATACAAAGACCCAGCCTCAGCATGAGGAGGGCCCTGAAAAAGGTATAAATGAAAATGGTGCTACTTCAATAAGGACACGGAATAAATAATAAATGCAAGCTTCTAGAAACTCTCTCTGTTCCCTTAAGATTTTCAACAGTCTTTATTCTTTGACTTAATGACCAGAGAGAGCCTGAACCTAGTCTTCTATTTACTAAAGTTACATCATCTAGGGTTTGATCATTGTTAATAATCATCAAAAATTTTATATTTGCATAAATTCTATGAGTCCTGAATCAATAATCCCAACCACTGTTTCCATAGAGCAAAAATTAAACACAAAGCAAAACTATATTTCTTTATAAGTTCACATAGTTTGTTCTTCACGAATTGCTGGGCACAGATCTTGCAATTTCCTGGTACAGTAGATAGCACTATTTAGTAACTGTTTTCATGTAAAAACAAAAGATGACAAAATACTAAAATTAAAATGAATCCTTGCAAAATTTATTTAACTTACATAATTAAAATAGCTCTCTAATACCCAAACCTTCCATTAGCTAGGAGAATTAACTAACTTTTTATATGTTTCTATGTCATCTTTTAATTCTCTAATCTTTGTTTCCTCATCCTAGCAATTCTATAGCCTAAAGTTCTCTCCTTCTTATACTATTTATCCCTAAATCATAAATAAATTACTATTTTTTTCTATCTCTGTAATTTCTTCTTGAGACCACTTGAATTCTCTATCCTTAATGTCCACAAATTCACCCTGGCTAACAAATGGAGGGCCTATGTATTTTTTTCCTTTTTGTAAAGTGAAAATATGATATTTGTTTCTTATTTTTATTTTTTGAATTTATATAACTTTTTATAAAGACTTGTTCCTGGAATAAATGTTCGGTAGTAACATTCTTTTGTTGGGAAACTTAATGGTGATTTTATTCATCATATTCAAAAAGTATCTAATTATTTGAACAGTTAAAGTGAGAGCAATTATTTTTTCTATACCTACAGTTTATTATTTCTTACAAACTTGTATTATGCATTAAATCTGTAAATCACATACATTTGATATTCTTTTTATTGGACATTTTATTTATTTACATTTCAAGTATTATCCCCTTTCTTGGTTCCCTATCCAGATATCCCCTATCCTATCCTCCCTTTCCCAGCTTCTATGAGGATGCTCCCCCACACATCCATCCCTGTCCCCCCACACTGGCATTCCCCTACACTGGGGTATCTAGGCTTCCCAGGACCAAGGGCCTCTCCTCCCATTGATGTCCTACAGGGTGATCCTCTGCTATGTATGCAGCTAGCGCCATGGGTCCCTCCTTGTATACTCTTTGTTTTGTTGGTTTAGTCCCCAGGGGCTTTTAGGGGTTTGGTTGATTAATATTGTTGGTCTTCCAATGGATTGCAAACCCTTTCATCTCCTTAAGTCTTTTCTCTAAGTCCTCCATTAGGGAGTGGTGTTCAGTCCACTGGTTAGCTGTGAGCATCTGCCTCTGTATTTGTCAGGCTGTAGCAGAACCTCTCAGGAGACAGCTATATCAGGCTCCTGTCAGCAAGCACTTCTTGACATCCACCATAGTGTCTGTGTTTGGTGTCTGTATATGGCATCCTGGTGGGGTAGTCTCTGGATGGCCTTTCCTCAGTCTGTGCTTCATACATTGTCTCTGTATTTCCTCCTTTGAGTATTTGTTCCCCCTTCTAAAAAGGCCTGAAGCATCCACACTTTGATCTTCATTCTTCTTGAGCATCATAAGGTCTGTGAATTGTATCTTAGTGATTCTCCCAGAAGTTCTTTTATTGTTGAGAATAGTTTTCGCTATTCTGGGATTTTTGTTACTCTAAATGAATTAAGTTGCAATTTCTAACTGAAGAACTGAGTAGGAATTTTGATGGGGATTACACTGAATCTGTAGATCACTTTCATTAAGATGTCCATTTTTACTATATTAGTCCTGTCAATCCATGAGCACAGGAGATCTTTCCATCTTCCGAGATCTTGTTTGATTTCTTTCTTCAGAGACTTGAAGATCTTGTCTTAAAGATATTTCATTTGCTTGGTTAGAGTCCCACCAAGGTATTTTGTATTATTTGTGACTATTGTGAAGGGTGTCATTTCCCTAATTTATTTCTCAGTGTGTTTATCCTTTGAGTAGAGAAAGGTTACTGCTTTGTTTGAATTAATTTTATATCCAGCCACTTTGCTGAAGTTGTTTATCAGGTTTATGAGTTTTCTGGTGGAATTTTTGAGTCACTTAAGTATACTATCATATCATCTTCAAATAGTGATATTTTACCTTTTTCCTTTCCAATCTGCATTCCTTTGATATCCATTTGCTGTCTAATTGTTCTGTCTAGGATTTTGAGTACTATATTGAATAGGTATGGAGAGTGTGGATAGCCTTGTCTGGTAACTGATTTTAGATGGATTGTTCCAAGTTTCTCTCCATTCAGTTTGATGTTGGCTATTGGTTTGCTGTATATTACATTTACAATGTTTAGTTATGGGCCTTGAATTTCTGCTCTCTCTAATACTTTTACTATGAAAGGGTGAGGAATTTTGTCAAATATTTTCACAGCATCTAAAGAAATGATCATATGGTTATTTTCTTTGAGTTTACTTATATAGTGGATTACATTGATATATTTCCATATATTGAATCATTCCTCCCTGTATCCTTGGGATGAAGCCTACTCTATCATGTTGGATGACCACTTTGATGTGCTCTTGGATTCAGTTTGCCAGAATATTATTGAGTATTTCTGTACTGATATTTGTAAGAGAAATTGTTCTGAAGTTGTCTTTTTATGTTGGGTCTTTGTGTGGTTTTGGTATCAGCACAATTGTGCCTTCATAGAACAAATTTGGTATGGTTCCTTCTGTTTTTATTTTATGGGACAGTTCAAATAGTATAGATATTAGTGCAGATTTCTATCAGACCTACAAAAGAGACCTAAGTCAATCTGATACTGGGCTTTCTTTGGTTGGGAGATTATTTTTATTAGATATCTTTTTATTTAAATTTCAAATATTATCCTTTCCTAGTTTCCCCTCTGAAAAACCCCTACCCCATTCCCCCTACCCCTGTTTACCAAAGCACCTACTCCTACTTCCCTGTCCTGGCATTCCCCTACACTGGCACATCAAGCCCTCTCAGGACCAGGGGCCTCTGCTACCATTGTTTCCCAACAAGGCCATCCTCTACTACATATGCAGTTGGAGCCAAGGGTCCCTCCATGTATACACTTTGATTGGTGGTTTACTCCCTGGGAACTCTGGGAGTATTGATCAGTTCATACTGTTGTTCCTTCTATGGGACTACAAGATTCTTCAACTCCTTGTGTCCTTTCTCTAACTCCTCTACTGGGGACTTTGTGCTCAGTCCAAAGGTTGGCTGAGAGCATCCACCTCTGCATTTGTCAGGCACTGGCAGAGCCTCTCAGGAGACAGCTTCATCAGCCTTTTGTCTGCAAGCAATTGTTGGCATCCTCAATAGTGTCTGAGTTTGGTGACTGTATATGGGATGGATCCCCAGATGGGGCAGACTCTGGATGGCCTTTCCTTCAGTTTCTACTCCACAATTTGTCTCTGTATCTCCTCCCATCAGTATTTTGTTCCCCCTTCTAAAAAGGACCAAAGCACCCACGTGTGACCTTCCTTCAGCTAAGTACTGGTTCTTTCAAACCTTGCCTTGCCACAAATAGGCACGCCTTTCTCTAAGCTCCTGCAAATAGCCATGCCTCTCTCCAACCTCCTGCTAATAGCCATGCCTCTCTCCAAGTTCCTGTTATGCAGGGAGTCCCGCCTCCAGATACTGAAGATGAAGATGCTGATTCGGCCAAGAGTTGATGACGGACTTCGGGGAGGGATTTTGCTCTACCTACCTGCTTATAACAAAGAGAGTTCAATAATGATGGTGGACTGAAAGCACATCATGCCTAGGTGTCATTTTTTAAACCCCTTCCCACATTCCGGTTCCCTTAATTTTTTCAGGCTCTGACTCCCATTCCAGAGGACCTGTTTGTTTGTGGCTGCAGGCAGCCATACCCACATTTTGGTTTTTCCGTCTTGAGATTCATTTGGTCTGCAAACTGTCTCTTTAATATTCCAAGTTTCTGGGCTAATATCCACTTATCACTGAATGTATTCTCCGTGTGTTCTTTTCTGATTGGGTTACTTCACTCAGGATGATATTTTCTAAATCCATACATTTGTCCATAGTGATAAAAACAGTATGGTATTGGTACAGTGAGAGGCAGGTAGATCAATGAATAGAATTTAAGACCCAGAAATGAACCCACACATCTATGGTACTTGATCTTTGAAAAAGGAGCTAAAACCATCCAGTGGGAAAAAAGATAGCTTTTTCAACAAATGGTACTGTTTTAACTGGATGTTAGCATGCAGAAGAATGCAAATCAATTGATACTTATCTCCTTGTACAAAGATCAAGTCCACATGGATCAAGGACCTCCACATAAAACCAGATACACTAAAACTAATAGAAAGGAAAGTGGGGAAGAACCTTGCACACATGGACACGAGGGAATATTTCCTGAACAGAACACCAATAGCTTATGCTCTGAGATCAAGAATTTACCAATGGGACTTCATAAAATTACAAAGCTTCTGTAAAGCAAAGGACACTGTCAATAGAATAAAACAGCAACAAACAAATTGGGAAAAGATCTTTACCAACCCTACAACCTACTCAGGGCTAATATCTAATATATACAAAGAACTCAAGAAGTTACACTCCAGAGAACCAAATAACACTATTTAAAATAGGGTACAGAGCTAAACAAGGAATTCTCAACTGAGGAATACCAAATGGCTTAGTAGCACCTAAAGAAATTTTCAACATCCTTAACCATCAGGAAAATTGAAATCCAAATAACCCTGAGATTCCAACTCACAAAAGTTAGAAAAGCTAAGATCAAAGACTCGGGTGACAGCAGATGTTGATGAGGATGTAAAGAAAAAGGAACACTACCCTTTTGCTGATGGGATTGCAAGCTATACAACCACTCTGAAATCAGTCTGGTGGTTCCTCAGAAAATGCGACATAGTACTACTTTAGGACCCTGCTATACCACTCCTGGGCATATAACCAGAAGATGCTCCAACATGTAATAAAGACTCATGCTTCAGTATGTACATAGTAGCCTTATTTATAATGGTCTGAAGCTGGAAAGAACCCGGTTGTCCCTCAACAGAAAAAAGGATACAGAAAATGTGGTACATTTACACAATGGAATTCTATTCTTAATTTTTGTACTTGGGTGATTTCTGCCCTGAGTTTGGCCCTGAGTTTGATTATTTCCTGTTGTTTGCTTCTCTTGGCTGTTTTTGCTTCTTTTTGTTCTAGAGCTTTCAGGTTTGCTGTTAAGCTCCTAGTATATGCTCTCAACAGTTTCTTTTTGGAGGCACTCAGAGTTATGAGTTTTGCTCTTAGCTCTGCTTACATTGTGTCACATAAGGTTGGGTATGTTATGCTTTCATTTTCATTATATTCTAAAATGTCTTTAATTTCCTGCTTTATTTCTTCCTTGTCCGAGTTAACTTCCATGTGTATGTGGGCTTTCTGGGTTTGTTGTTGTTGTTTTTGTTTTTGTTTTTGTTGTTGTTGTTATTACAAAAACCAGCTTTAATCCATGGTGATCTGATAGGATGCATGGGATATTTTCAATTCTCTATTATCTGTTCAGGCCTCCTTATGACCTATTATATGGTTGGTCTTGAGAAGGTGCCATGAGTTGCTTAGAAGAAGCTGTATTCTTTTTGTTTTAGGATGAAATGTTCTGTAGATATCTGTTAAATCTGTTTGGTTAATAAATTATGTTAATTTCACTGTGTCTCCATTTGGTTTCTGTTTCCATGATCTGTCAATTGATGAGACTGGGGTGCTGAAGTTGCCACTATTGTAGTATAAGGTACTGTGACCTCCCCCAGCCTCAAGCCTGCTGAACCAGGACTTGCCCTGGCCACAAAGCAGCTAGCACATTTAGGTGGAGTTCCTCAAATAAATAAAACCCTTTTGTTCTTCCACTTCTCTGTCTCTATTGAAGTATATATAACATTCACTAAAAGTGTTACTGTATTATCAGATTACTAAACAGAGAAATGATAGGAAGTACTTTAAAAAATAATGTTAGAATTTTTCAATAATAGCAGTATAATTTCATGAAGAACTAAACAGTGAAAAATACAACAGAAAAAAATCTCCAAATTGCCCTGGACATATACCCAGAAGATGTCCCAACATGTAATAAGGACACATGCTCCACCATGTTCATAGCAGCTTTATTTATAATAGCCAGAAACTGAAAACAACCCAGATCTCCCTCAACAGAGGAATGGATACAGAAGTTGTAGTACATCTACACAATGGAATACTACTCAGCTATTAAAAACAATGAATTATGAAATTCTTAGGGAAATGGATGGATCTGGAGAATATCATACTGAGTGAGGTAACCCAATCATAAGGCTTTGCTGCTGTCTTGACTAAAAGCAATCATGTGTGCAAAGTGACAACAGGTCTCCAGAGATGCTTTTAAACGGGGTTATGATTTGGTATAATAAATATCTACCCTGTGTAAAAACAAGGTTTATAAAAGAAAGAATTTAAAACAATGCTTGCTTAATGAGGTATTAAGGCTGTGCTCCCATGAATTCATAAATAAGAACATACCTTGCTTACAGTCAAACTTGTTAATGTAAAAGTAACATATTTGCCATTATTTTTATAGATATTAATTTATTTTCATGTTAGAACTTGGTTTTGCTTCTCAAAATTATGGTTTTACCCAGCATCTTTACTCTTTATTTTCACTGTTAAGAGATTTTAAACTTCTTTAACTGTAAATTTTGGAGTTTTACAAAAAATTCAAGTTAAAACATAGATTAAAATACATTTTTAATTTATAAAGCTATTATATATTTTAAAGTGTATATGATATTTTACTAAAATTTCTTTTTTTAATTATGATCTTACTGTGTAGATAAATAAAGTGTTAAAAATTAGGGCCACAACCAAACACCAGACCCTGTTACCCTATCTTATATTGCAATAATAAGACAATGATCTTAAATAGCCTGACAAAGATCTTGGGAGAGCTTCTCAACCTTTGGGTTGCAGCCTTTGAAAGTCATATGCATCTTTCACAAGAGTACCCTAATATCATTTACATGTCAAAATTTTACATTGCAATGCATAACAATGAGAAAGTTACAGTTGTAAAATGAAAATGAGGACCATTTAATGGTTAGAGTTTACCACTATAGGAAAACTATGTTGGCAAGTCACAATATTTAAAAGTTGAAGAGAACTGGCTTAGAAAGTGTCTCTCCTTGCTTAAGGTATACTCAGACTAACAGAGACTGATATTGCTAACACTGTTAAGTGTTTGATAAACTGAGTCATATAGGAAACTTTTTATTTTATAGTGGCATACTATATAAAGATCAAAAACTTTCCCATTCTCTATATGTTTACAAGTAATATGTCTTATCTTAATACTGAAAGATAATCAATTTAAAAATTGTTATTTGGTTACAAACTCCAAATATGATTAAGTTTGAAATCTTTATAACTATGCTAGTATTCAGACTACTTAAGTACTAATATAATTAATTACAGAAAAATATTTTCTTTAGTTTTCTGTATATATTATTGAAGGTAAGTCTAAAACAATCAACTAAAAGCAAAGTTTGTCTAGTTCAGATATATTTAATAAATTATGTTCCTGAACTTGCCAAGGATATGCCAAATATAGCATTTAAAATGTTTAAGTTCATTCTGACAGACAGAGATTCTCAGATCCTGGGAGTGACTCCCAAATGTTAATGGGCACAGTGACAAATGATTTCATGTGGATTTTGGTAATGTTAATCACTGGGAAATCTGACCTTAAGGCCTTACCTGATACTAGGGACCAGGCTGTACTGTCAACAAACAGGACACTGGGGATATGAGTGTCTTACTTTGTCCAGGAAAAAGATAGTTCAGTCCCTCCCATGTTCTGTCTTCACAGTAAAATGTCTCATCTTCTGGGCCTGATGACTGAATACTGATGTCCTGGTACCTCTGCACTCAATGAATGGAGAACACCAACTCCTCAGATGACTTCCCAGATAATGGACTATGGAGTAATATTTGGGATGTTAATTGATGTATAGTCCATTTAGATCATAACATCTTTCTCAAGTCTCTGTTAACACAGATGGCTAGGCTACCTGTAACTTTATAAGATAAACAACAACAAATAACTAGCTCCTTTTCCTAAGGATGCCACCACCTTGCTAGTTCATTACTTAGTTGAAGCTCCCGTGTGTCTCTTATTAAAGAGCACACACAGGTTCGCCTTGCTTTCTGGCTTCAAATTAAAGGAGAAAAAAAGTTTTAGGTGTAACTCTTCACTAAAGAAATGTGATTTACAATGACTGCTCTATTCATGTCTCTGGTAAATTATTGGTTGTGGAACTGTTTGTTGTACATAAAAGTAATTTAACATAATAAAAATAAGAAGTTTCAGATTTATTTACCCACTTTAGGCCCTTGTTATACTGAGATTTCAAAAGTTCAGAGTTTTAGCATTGATAAATGGAGTTCTAATAAGCTAATTAAACCCTGACAAATTACTATTCCGTTATACTGTCAATACTTTGGAATTTCCTTACGTTATCTTGTAAATGCAGATATAAAGATGTTTCTCATCAGGATAAAGACCCTATTCAAATCTATGATCAGTAAATATTTCAGTCTTTGTGACTTTCTTAACTTTTAGCTTATAAAACAGTTTTTAAGCAATGGGAGCCAGACTAGATGGTGACTCTTAAAATGGAGTTACATATAATGTGCTAGTTCCTCCCTTCTCTAGTCAAATCCCTTTATCATGAACAAATCTTCACAAAACAGTTTGTACCTATTTTTTTCTGTCCTTCACCAATGATAAGAACAGTGTTGCATACTGCACTCAACAAAATAAATAAATAAATAAAAGTATAAATCTATATGAAGAAAGAACTTGCTAAATTAGTAGAGTTGAAAATTCTAAACTTTTATTATTTCCTTTTGCAAGAAAATATTTGCATGAGGAAAAGCTTAACAGAATAACCTGCATTTCAAAAATAAGTTATAACCTTGAAGCAAAATCTTCTTTGGACCTGTTTGACCTACAGTCTCTGAAAAAACAGTCTCATGTATCTGTTGGCCTAAATAGTGGCAGCAGCTCTACAATTATGTTAAGGTTTACCAAATACAAATGAATATTAATTCAAACAGTAACTTGTGTCATTACTCCCTTAGTTAAAGTCACACAAGCAGTAAACATCTTGTGTTTATGAACCAACTTAACATCTGTAAGTCAAGATTTCCCCAGCCAGGCGGTGGTGGCACACACCTTTAATCCCAGCACTTGAGAGGCAGAGGCCAGTGGATTTCTGAGTTCCAGGCCAGCCTGGACTACAGAGTGAGTTCCAGGACAGCCAAGGCTACACAGAGAAACCCTGTCTTGAAAAAAAAAAAAACGATTTCCCAGCATGCTCAAAGATTATGAATTTATTCCCTCTTTCACTTTAATCTGGTATTTCTAAAGCATGCTTAAAGTGAAAGTGAAGGAAATGTTTATTTTTTGGTGAATTATGAAGCTAATTTTAGAAAGTGTCCATGAACGATTACATCTATTGACATAAAAATAACTGATGTTACATGTTTCACTGCCTATACTCAGTTGATCCTAAAAATGATATATTTTAAGAAAAAAGATATAACAATAGCACTTTTTAGCAAATACATGTAATTTTAAAAATACTATAAAAATCAGACTATAGACTCCAAGCTAGAAAAAGGGATCTATGGAGTGAAATTGATAATAAACACTAAAAACCAAATCAGCACATTTAAGGCATTAGATAATGTTAATTAATATTATTGTTGAATTGACTAATATTTGTATTAGCATCCTTATTTTGCACATCATACTAAATAAAATAAAAATAAGATTCAGTAGATATAAGTTGCTAAAGCTAAGTCTGCAAACCTTAATTTCTATCCAATTTATTTTTTTAATGCCAGATTCCTTTTAAATTGTCTTCAGTACCTGCTCTATGGGATATTTAACCTAAAATGTCAGATGAACAACTTTATGTATCTCTAACAAACATTAAATATGTAGTATAGAATAGTAGGCTAAAGATGTTTGAATTTTCAATCAAATACATTTTATAAATTTTATGTATAAAGATAAAAATGCAGGTAAAGGAAATAATTTTATGTGCTGCAACTCATTTCATAAATGTAAGAATAGGTATTTTCAATAGGCAAATTAAAAGATGTACATAAAGTCTGACAAGACAGTACTTTCCAGGGATAAAAATTAGTCTGTATATAGCCGTATTAAGGAATTTAGCATTATGTATGATATGCTGCTTGGGTAGTTACTCTTATCAATGCATTCTCCTTCTACCTTGCAAACTCTTCTCAAACTCTACCTTGCAAATAGTGGGACCACTGAGCTTCTGGGTTTGGAATTCTCAAGAAATTAGTCCTTTAGTCATTTCAAATCTACTTATTGTCTCCCCAACAGTCATGATTTTAAAATCTCCTATATTCATTTATCTTAATCCCTATTCATCTGTTTCTGTTACAAGCTCATATACTCAAATATGTTCTCAATACCTTTTTAAAAAATGTCAATTAATAATAACATTAACAACAATGATGATGATGATGATTATGATGATGATGATGATGATGATAGTATAAAACTCTTCCAAGGGTTTGGTTCTAAGCAAGTATATGAGTACTCATGTTTGAGTCTTCTATTTTGTTGCATTGGGTTACATATTTCTTTTTTGTACCAGTATCATATGGTACTTATTAGTATTTTATTGTAATTCATTTTTTTCTGAAAATAATTCTTGATTCCAAAAAGACTGACATTTTCCTTTAGACCATATGGCCAAGTTATTATTATGCCTTGAGTTCATTCCGGATTACGTACTTAATCTGTGGACCAATTTTGTCTTAAGCCTACTTAAGTTTATCTTACCTTAAAAAATGTAAACAACCTTAATATGCCTTGTAATTTTTATGGAATCAGTTATTAAAATTAACTAAATGAGTAGGTTCAATCTTAAAAATGTATTCTAACATACAATTTATCAAAAATATTGTATGTGTATAACCATGTTGATAATCATTTGCTAAAGCCCCCCACAGGTTGGAAACATTCTGAAACAAAACACATATCCAGTCTGTATTGGAAACATGTTGACATAGATTGATAACATATTGGTGTGGTTCTGAGTGTTTCCGTATGTCAGTAAAATAAAATTTCTTTTCTTGTAAAATCATTAAAGGACTCTGTAAGGAATTTTTCCCCATACTATGTGTTTTGATCAGGTTCACCTAGGCTAGTCAGTATCTTTTATGGTTCTCTATAAACTTAATAATTACTTTCTACTTCTGTAAAGGGAGCTGTCGAAATTTTAATTTCCATTTTGATTTGCATTTAATCTTTAAATTGTTTTAATTAGAATAATCCATTTCATAATATAAATTCTACCAATTCATTAGCAAAGGGTGACAAGAGCTATGTTAGCATATTTTCAAGAGGTATACATGATTTAACAGAAACTCCAATACCAGACATTAGAAGCTCCCTTTTTGAGTAGCTGATCAGTATAGTCTCAAAGCAGTATAGGCTATTAATGTTTCCATTAGTGTCTTACCATGAAAGAAGGAACATCCATTTTCCTGAATACCACAAACACTTGAGATACTGGACTCCAAAGAAATGAGCTAAATCTGATCCAACACCTCCATCCCTGAGGACTAGATTTCATCATAACTGAAGGTTTTTGCAGCATAAGTTGTAAAAGAATGGAAGCAATAAAATGCCCTATACTTCTGTTAGTCCTGTGAATCACAACAATGACCAGATTTTCAAAAATACATTTAAAGGTAAAGGACTGAGATTCATATATTTTTGATAATTAGACTTAAACATTTTCAGATTTATTTATTTATTTATTTATTTATTTATTATTTAATGTATGTGAGTACACACCAGAAGAGGTCATCAGATCCTATTACAGATGGTTGTGAATCACCATGTAGTTACAAGGAAATGAACTCAGAAGTTCTGGAAAGAAGTCAGTGCTTTTAACCACTGAGCCATCTCTTCAACTAGATTTAAACTTTTAACAAAAGAAAAACCCTTTCTGGTACTGAAAACAGCCAATGATCTGCAGCTAATAAACCACAAATCTTCACTGATGCTTTCGTAAACCAGTATACTTTCTAGGTCCATTCTAAATATTTATTCTTAGATTCCCAAATAACTGTAACTCTTACCTTTCATCAAAGAAACTTCTCTTTGTATTAGAGATCTACAAAATACCACAAATTGTCAATATGCAGAGATCAACTGAATGTCATGTCTGTAACAAGAACCTCATAAAGTATATGTAATTTTGAAATTCTGGATTTCTATCATTTATTCTAAACACAGAAAAGCAGATGACCCTTAGACTCACATCCATACAGTGCCAAATCCCTTGCTCAAAAGCCTGACACTGTCAAAATCCATAGCAGCCCATGAACTAAATCATCTGGCATCTAGTCTCCTCTGTCCTCAGCATTCTGTTCTTGGTACATGATTTCTCTGCATTATACTTTCATTTTCATTAGTTTACCTTTATCTTTTAGTTTAAAAGTTTTTGAAATGGATAATTCTTCACATCTATCACCTTTATTTTTTCTATTTTATATCTCTAATAATAGATTTTTTTCTGTTTTTCTTTTCATTTTGTAGTGTACACTACCTTCTAGTTAGTTTTCTCTTATTCTTAATTGTATTACACATCCCATCTCAGAAATTAGTCCCAAAGTGAAGTCTTCATCAATGTGACTCAATAAAAAATATAATGCATTGCACAGGATAGAAGCAAAATAAATACTGACTTTTCTCTGGCATTTTAAGGTGTGCCATTGTAGGAGTGATTTGATATAGAACTATAGCCCTAAGTATTCCAGAGTTCAAACTCATCCTATGGGAATTATTATTAATTAGCTTATACATGCTAAAGCAGACATTAAAAATAAAACTAATGATTTTCAAAATTAGAGATAAATTGTAATAATTATATATATATATATACATACATATATATATACAGTCCTTTACCTTTAAAGGTATTTTTGAAAATCTGGTCCTGTGATTCACAGGACTAACAGAAGTATAGGGCATTTTATTGCTTCCATTCTTTTACAACTTATGCTGCAAAAACCTTCAGTTATGATGAAATCTAGTCCTCAGGGATGGAGGTGTTGGATCAGATTTAGCTCATTTCTTTGGAGTCCAGTATCTCAAGTGTTTGTGGTATTCAGGAAAATGGATGTTCCTTCTTTCATGCTAAGACACTAATGGAAACATTAATAGCCTATACTGCTTTGAGACTATACTGATATGTGGTGGCCCTGCTGATTTCACGGAGGAGTCTCAACCGACACCAGAAACAGCTACTCGACCCAACTCACCAGGGGTTTGGAGCCAGCCCAGAGATTAACCAGAACCAGAAACGCAGCATTCAAAGAAGCTGGGACTTTGATCTCCCTTCCTGTCTTGGAATCCTATGCCTTGGATTCCTAGCTTTGATTTGCCCGCTTTTCCGTTCTCACCTAGTTGCTATATACATACCTGTGTTGCCTCTAAGTATAAATATTCCGTTTCACTAAGTAAAGATTACACCTCGATAAGAATCCTTTCCTGGTGTCATGTCTCTTTGTCTCCCCTACCACCCGCTTATTTGCAGGACCTCAAGTTCCCGTTCGTAAATCACCCACGGAATGAAGTGAAACTGCAGGCCGGTTTCCTTCAGATGGCGCCCACGTGGACTGCGAACACGGGAGAATTTGAGGGACCCTACCACAGGATACAGAGCTCTGATTTTTAAAGAAAAGGCGGATCCGGATTTTCGTGGTCGTCCTCACGGTAAAAATTGGTTAGCGCTGACCAGGATACCGTGTAAGGCTACGGGGAAGCTAGGCAGACTCAGGTATTCGCCCGATACCTTAGTAGCCTAGGGAATTTAGCTGCCGGTAGATTTTAAGCATGGGTGCCAAGGTTTCTAAATCAGCTTCCCGGAACGTGGGAAAGCAGTTACTGAAGAAAGGGGTAAGGGTTAAGAGTGTCGCGTTAGCTGACCTAGCTCAGCTTATAGAAGGCTCCTGTCCCTGGGTACTAGGCATGAGTCGTTTGGATTTGAATTCCTGGGAAAAAATAGGTAAAGCTCTGGAGGAAAACAAGGTGGACGGACTTCCCTTTCGCCTTTGGGAAATGATCTTAGATATCCTTAGGGAGGAGGTAAATACCGAACAAGAGGGAGTGCGTTCAACCAGATACATCAGCCTTTCGGAATCAGAAATGACAGGCAATAGCTCCGCTGGGACAGGTCAAGATCTCAGGATTCCAGCTCTATGGATAGCGAAGAGGGTCAAACCTCCTCCGTAGACAGTCAAACATCTTCTGGTTCTATCAGTACGGTGG
>NW_022196912.1:225784-234558 GCF_008632895.1 Mastomys coucha | reverse complement strand
GGACCTCAAGTTCCCGTTCGTAAATCACCCACGGAATGAAGTGAAACTGCAGGCCGGTTTCCTTCACTGATATATAATTTTACTCTTGCATCAGAGTTCAACTATCTTTTTTACAGTTCCTAACCTTTTTTTAGGATATTTTCTTTATTTACATTGCAAATGTTACCCCTTTCCCATTTTCCCCATTCCAGAAGCCCCCTAAACCGTTCTCCCCCGCTGCTGCTATGAGGAACTTCCGCCACCCACTCTCCCACTCCCACCTCTCAGCCCTCAATTCCCCTACACTGGGGCATCTATCCAGCTTTCATAGGAACAAGGACCTCTCCTCCCACTGATGTCTGACAAAGCCATCCTCTGCTACATATTCAGCTAGAGCCATGTGTACTCCTATGTTGACGACTTACTCTCTGGAAGCTCTGGGGGATCTGGATGGTTGATATTGTTGTTCTTCCTATATAGTTGAAAACCCTTTCAACTCCTTCAGTCCTTTCTCTAACTACTCTATTAGGAACCCCATGCTCAATCCATTGGTTGGCTGGGAGAATCTGCCATTGTATTGTAAGGCTCTGGCAGGGTCTCTTAGAAGGCAGCCATGAGTCTTCGTTCAGCATGCACTTCTTGGCATCAAAAATAGTTTCTGGGTTTGATAATTGTATATGGGATGAATTCCCAGGTGGGATAGTCTCTGGATGGTCTTTCCTTCAGTTTCTGATCTAAACTTTATCTCCATATTTGCCCCTGTGAGTATTTGTTCTCCTTCTATGAAGGATCAAAGCACCCACACTTTTGTCTTCCTTCTTCCTGAGCTTCATGTGGTTTGTGAATTGTATCTTGGGTATTTGGAGCTTTTAGACTAATAGGAACATGTCATTGAGTGCATACCATGTGTGTTCTTTTGTGATTGGACTATTTCACTCAGGAAGATATTTTCTAGTTCTACCCATTTGCTTAAGAATTTCATGAATTCAACATTTTTAATAGCTGAGTAGTGCTCCACTGTGTAAATGTACCACATTTACTGTATATATTCCTCTGATGAAGTACATCTGGGCTCTTTCCAGCTTCTGGCTACTATAGAAAAGGCTGCTATGAACATAGTGGAGCATGTGTCCTTATTATATGTTTCAGCCTCTTCTGGTATTACTGGGTCCTCAGATAGTACTATGTCCAACTTTCTAAGGAACTGCCAAACTGATTTCCAGAGTGGTTGTACCAGCTTGCAATTCCATCAGCAATGGAAGAGTATTCCTCTTTCTCTACATCCTCACCAGCATCTGCTGTCACCTGAGGTTTGGATTTTAGCCATTCTGATTCTATTCTTCTATCGCTTGCATCTATGACTCCTGATCTATTTACTAGGTTTTCTAACTCCAGGGTTTTCTCCCTTTGTGGTTTCTTTATTGTTTCTATTTCCAGTTTTAGATCTTGGAAGATTTTGTTCATTTCCTTCTTCTGCTTGTGTATTTCTGTAGTTCCTTAAGGGATTTTTTGTGCTTCCTTTTTAAGGGGTTCTACCTGTTTACCTTTTTACCTGTATATCTTTAAGGTAGTTATTTATATCCTTCTTAAAGTCCTTTACCATCATCATGGGAAGTCATTTTAGATCCGAGTCTTGCTTTTCTGGTGTGATGGAGTATCCAGGACTTGCTCTGATCCTGGGCATGCTAGAGCAACTGGGAGGGGAGCCTCCTCTGTGTATTGTGGAAGTGGCTGTAGAGTTCTACCCAAGGTCGCAGTTCAACTCTATCTATGTAAAATCAGCTGGTGATCTAGACAATTTAATTGATTTAAATCAGGCATATTACTGGAAACATAATTATAGAAAAATAACCAAAAATATCTTCTTATTGCCCAGATTTATGGCTCTGTCACTTGCTCTAAGAGACTTTAAACTCCATCTAGAGCAGGTATGTTTTATTTTAGTTCTGACTGATTGTCACATGCAGCCACCTGTTTTCAGTTGTATAATATCAATTGTTTTTTAATGGTTATCATTTCCACTTACATTGATAATTTCTCTGTCTCAGCAAAACTAACCATGCAAATTTCAAATTCAAAAGAATTATTTCTAGTATTGATGATATTATCTTACCTTGAGCAAGTCAGACAATTATTTTTCCATTAAAATACCCATATCATATGCATATTGCCAAACTTCAAGAAGTATATCACCACAAATGTCTCAGGCAAAACTACCACACATTTTACATGAGGCCAAATGCAAGTACCATTTTTTAAATAATATATATTAACATCATCTAAAAATCTATAACTTAGTCACTTTGTATATCAGGGGAAGTTCTACTATTTGTTATCTCAATCATAGATTCAATAAAATAATTATTAGTCAAAATTATAGAAAAACTAACAAATGTCAAGGTATTATCTTGATCTATCAAATCATGAAGCTGGAGGAATTAGATCAAATCTGATCTCATTTCTATGTACCTTAATATTATTGATTATCAATTTCATTGAATTTGATGAGTATAGGACAATATTATCTTGTATTTTATTAAAGTTATGAGTTGTCAACAACAAGGATTATTTTTATATTGTTATTTACATGTTTGGATATCAACAACATGAGACTATTTTCATATTTTTAATGGTTTAAAAATTAAGAAAGTGTAGAAAGCCTAAGAGTTACAGGGTTTACTTCAGAAGTCTCCTTATCAATTTTTTTGTCTCTAAGAATATGCTTAACCCCATATACATTGTAAAGACTATTTGCTGATCATGAAGTAATGTAGTAGAAAATAATTCAGATTTTAGACACAGAAGATTTAGAATACTTTAGCCAAAAACAAATAAAATATTTGGAAAATAAAATATTGGAAAAGTTCATATAGACAATATTGATCTCTGATCAATATTCACAAATATATAACATGAGTTAGTCCTTAATAATTTTACATATTACAGAAATCAAATAACTATTTTTCATAAGAATTTGTCTGCTGTAACATATAAGTACATGTTCATAAAAAAATTTTATTATGTTATTTAAATAACTGTTGTCCAGACTTATTAATGTTTATTATAGATCAGTGGATATAGAACTTACCAGAAACCAATTTTAACATGTAAAACATAATAATGCTAATTCACACAACACAGCAATTTTGTCCTGGGAAGATCTGAGCCCAAGATTCATCTAGAAAAGTGTAACAATCACATTTTTAACAGATTGACCTATAGAAATTCAAAATATCTTTGTTTCAAAGAGTAGTTTATTGTGGGTTGAGCTGACTGTTTCTTCTCAAATTCAAGTTTTTATGTGTATCATTCTTGGGACAAAGTTAAAGGTATAGAAAACCCTAGTGGAAACATCAAAAGTTCACAGGTTATAGACAAACCATTGGAAAACATTTCTGTATAGAAAACACTCACTTTCTGTATATTCCTTTATCTTAACACCAGGACTAAGGCTTCTACTCCCTCCTTCTGTATTCTGAGAGTACCTGCACTCATGTATATATATCCCCCCACAAACATATACTTACAATTTAAATACAGTGAAAATAAATATTTTAAAATACAAACACTTTATTTTGTATCTCTCATTTTTCATACTGTTAAAAGTGACAATATTTTTAATGAAGGCCCACATACACAAACACACACACACACACACACACACACACACACACACACACACATGCACACACACACATACTCACACATGCACACACCATAAGTTTGGTACATATAGGATTCAGGAATTTTTACTCATAATTGTAAAAGGTTTTATTCTGACTTAGAAAGATGGATATCTGTGTATGTGTGTATTTGTGTATGTGTGTTTATGTGTGTTTATATGTGAGTTTGTGTGTGTTTGTCTGTGTTTGTTTATAAATATACATACTTTTTATCTTGATTGTAATTTACTTCATTTTTTACTTAGAATTTTAAAATTTTTACCTTTTTTAAAATAGAGGAACAGTATATTTTTCTGTTATTTTCTTCTTCCAAAAAATAATATTTCATTCCACAAAATATAATGCATTTAAATTGTACCTTTTTATTTACTTTTATTTAGATAGTGAATAATCATGTCTTATAATTTCTTAAAACATAGTCTATTTAATTATTTTGAATGAGATAATTCTTTAAATCAATCTGTCATTTATAAATGTCTGTACAATTTTCTTTTTTTTCTCTAAGACTCTGAAATATTTCTCCAGCAAACAAAACACTGAAGTTCACTGTTGACTACTGTTTCAGTAAGCATTGTTAATGCATGGTTTGTATTTCATGACTAAATGCTCTACTTTGATACTTGTCATTGCCTTTTAAGGCATTTGGAATTGCCTTAAAATATTGAAGGCAGTAGAAAAATGTCCACAAATAAATGGTTTCCTAATCTATAATTTTAACCAATGACTTAAAATTTGTCTTGTTTGTGTTTTCATTGTCTAGTAATAGCTTGCAATTGGTCACAAATTGTCTTTTCTATCAAATTTGCATTATTTCCTCCTTAGTGAAGAGTATTTTTTAACTTTTAGAGTTATTAAATTACCATGCTTGAGAAACTCTAATATTGTTTTTCTTTCTTTCTTTCTTTCTTTCTTTCTTTCTTTCTTTCTTTCTTTCTTCCTTCCTTTTTTTCTCTTTCTGTCTTTCTTTCATTCTATCTCTTTCTCTTTCTCTCTTTCTTTCTTCCTTTCTTTCTCTCTCTCTTTCTTTCTTTTTATATTAATTTATATGAGTACACTCTGGCTGTCTTCAGATATACCAGAAGAGGGCATCAGATTCGATTACAGATGGTTTTGACCCACCATGTGGTTGCTGGGAATTGAGCCCAGGAATTCTGGAATAGCAGTCAGTGCCTGTAACCACTGAGCTATCTCTTCAGCCCCTAATTTTTCTTTCTTTTTTTATTTTATTATTTTTGAATTTTTTAAATTTATTTTTTATTATTTATTTTTTATATTATTTTTTATGCTGTTATTTAATACACAGACAGGAGTATATATACAAAATCATATATGAACTGAAGATATATATATATGCATATATATATATATATATATATATGTACTATGGAAGCCCACTCATTTTAATAAAATTTGTTAAGAATGCAAAAAAAGAATATTTTGTATAAAATATTAAACAGCAAAATGCTAACACAGTAATTGGTTTACCTCTGAATTTCCATTCTTCTTCCACAATTTACACTTTTATTTGATATTTACATAAATGGTTTCCTTGCTTTTTGGTTTTCTACTGGAAAACAATCTTATTTAATAATCCATGAGTTTAATTTTTTCTTAGCAGTTCTTAGGAACTTTGTCTTTTCTTTCTTATATTAAATGTTTGTATTAATAGTTTTTAGATATACAAAATATTTTTGTGCTTCTATTATGACACATTACATCCCATTTTTAAATAATATTTTGCTTTTGAGCCAAAAGCATCAGTCATACATATACATACATGCATATGCATATACACATCACATACACACACACACAGAAACACACATTAGTATTTGCTCTTTAGGATGCATTTCTTAGTACTGGCCACATCAGACTTTCACATAATCTCATGAAGTATAAAGAAAGACTATATCCTTGGGTTCATCTCTTGTTTAATATTTAACACTTCTTTTTTATGAATGTATACACTTGGGGTCCTGCAAAACTTTTGGTAATACAACAGGAATAGAAACTTGTTTTTAGCTTAGTTATATTTATTTTTTCCAAAATATATATATTAATAACAGTAGATTTCATGTCAGATATTCACCTACAGACTTACAAGACTCAGTAATTAAGGCTGATTCACCAAGTTTCCTGTAGCCAGCCATCTGTCAGAGACTGTGTCTGGATGCATCTTATGCCCTTTGTCACATGAACTGTCAGAGAGAGTCACAAGTTCCCATCTTTGTTTCACAATTAAGGCAAGTGTAGTTCTCTGCACCTGGTCTTTTGCTATGTGTCTCACACCACACACCCCAAAGGTTACGTCTCAGAGTAAAGAAGGAGGAAGCAACATTCTGTCCTGTCTAGGATAAGAAGATATTAACACAACTTTGCTTATATATTATTTCACAGACCATCTGCAAGACTGATAATTAGCCCCTATTTGTCAATTGAATTCAGAAACTCAATAAATATTGGATATTGTTGAGGACTGGGGGAAAAATGAAGGACACAAAGATAGGAAGCACATGTTACTTAGGGCAGAGAAAGTTAACCATAAAGCACCAGGGTTGTATTCAAAATTATTATGGAGACAGAAAAAGTTCTATCCTTGAATTTTAGTTTTTATTTTACAGAGTATAATGTTTCAATTTTCAGGTAACACTTGCTGAAGACATAATTTTTGTTTGTATATTTTTCCTTTTCATGTTGATGTACATGAAGGTGTGTGTGTGTGTGTGTGTGTGTGTATATATATATATATATATATATATATATATATATATATATATGTATGTATATATATATAAATATACATATTATTTACATGTCTATAAGTTCATGTGTATATGTGTGTGCACATTTGTGGTGCATATTGAAGTCCACGGTTGATGTCAAGAATCATCCTACATATTTCTTTCATCCTACATTGAAGAAGGTCATCCTAGAAGTCAAAAACCTTGATAAGTAGATACCCTCCTCAGACAGATCACCTATTTCTCCTTTTAGATGATGGACATTTCCTTGGGTCCTGAGGATCCAAACTGAAGTTCAGTTGTGTACAAGATAAGCATTTTAGCCACTGAACCAACTTCAAAGCTCAATATTAGTTTTCCTTCAATAATTATTTTTAGAAAAAACTATGTGCAACATTTTAATCTGGTCTTCTATTTCTTTAATCATACCTCATAAAAAAAATTCAGTGCAGAATTTGTCTCCTAAATATTATCAACAGGTTTAGTGTCATATAGTGTTTAGTGTTTATATAGAAGTTTTATGATTCATAAAAGAAAATTATAAGAACAAATTATGCAATTATTCTCTATTGATGTTGGGCATTTTTAAACTTTAGCTCAAATACATTGAATTTCACAAGAGTATTGTAGATTACTACTTGAAAACATAAGTGTACATACTTTTTTAAACAATAAAATTTACAGTGAAATTAAAATTCCATAACAATACAAATCTTTTTCTAAAAATACAGTCTTGCAATGATACTAAAACAGATGTTGCACTTTGACTGTCATGAATTCAAAATGTTGTTGTATAGAAAAAATAAACTAAACACATTTGAGTATCACTCATATCTCTGTTCCTGGAAACAAACACATCGATTCCTGTTTAAATATTACAAGATAAAATATAGACGGGCTACAGATCAGTTATCTTCACCATATATATTTGAACTGAGACAAACTTGAAATTGAACAGAGAGACAGTAACACTTAAATCAATATAAATTTTATTATGTGGTCACATGTGGGCTACAGACCAAGAAAAGTGTCCTTATTTACTGTGATGTCTTAAGCAAGGTATTATAAAACAGCATAATGCTTTAAAGAAATCATAATAAGAGTCAAAATCAAAGTCCATATTACTCATTGTGGAGAAATAGCATCAAGCAGAAGGGACAAATATCTCCAATGTGATTGCATGAACAATCTGCTCTATCTATACACTTCTGTTCCTCTTCATGGTATAAATTAAGCACACACTTGACTTACCTTATCCACTGGTCCTCCAGGGAGATTAAATGTTCTCATTATGAATTTTTGCAGTGTTTCCCCAAGGTTGATCAAAAAATTCAAATATTGGCCATCACTGGTAACTCAATGGATATGCTTTGAGTCTCATAATAATTTTAGAGCTTTCTATCTCTTCATCTGGCACAAAGAAACCCTGTGCAGACTCTTGCCATCATCATGTCTACTTTGATTCAAAGGTCCTCTAACTAGATGTTCAAATATCCCCATGACCTCCTCCCTTTAAAGACTTTATATACCAATATGAAACAATGGAAAGGAGATAGAGAGGGTAAGAAGGGAGGGAAGATTGGAGGAAAGAAAAGAGAAAAGAAGTTTTTTTTAAATTACATGTAAATAGATCTACAGAGTAGCTTATACCTTCTTTTCAGTTTCTGTGTGACTAGCAAAAAAAAAAAAATGAGTTCAAATTACATTTTCAGTATTTTAGTTTCCATTGCTGACAGATCTTACTTAATCAAATGAAAGACTGAAAATCAAACTATTTGTAATACTAAATTATAATACAAATGGCTTAATCTATCAATTTCTATTTCAGATTCTGTCTAGATTTCCTGTTTACTTACCACTACTAATAAGTTTTAAGCAAAGATCAATCTTGACCAGACATCAAAGAACATTTAATAATGTGAACATGGTGTTTAGCAACTTTGACCTGCTTTGTCTTCAGTCAGTGGTCTATTCCTTAACTCACCATCTTTGCCTGGGACTACTAATCAAGTCCAAATGCCTAAATGACTTTTTGGAACTTAGTATCTGCTTCCCTGATGAATTGAGGTGTACCCCAGAACAAATGCTCTCTCAGGTATAATTTGTCTTTTTTACCTAACTTTTAAATATGTTTATATTCTAATAAATAATCCTCTAGATTTATCATGCAGCAGTTTCCTAATTTTATTTCAAACTTTTATATCTGCTTGAAGTTTTTGATATAACTTTTCAACATAGCATTATGACAAATGTTTTTCTTTTTTTGCATCACTGAATATTTTGCTTCATAGTAAATATTGCTAGTGAAATTTCAGAGAGAAGATTAAAGACTCTTATCAGGGCCATGTTGTTTTGATTGTGAAGATTCTGT